>NC_047056.1:111032276-111197276 GCF_000738735.6 Corvus cornix cornix | reverse complement strand
GAACAGGAGGGATCACCATGCAACTTATGGCTTTGCCACAGGCCGCTGACTAGACCTTTAACAAGTTAACTCTCCCCTTGGGTAACTCTCTGTGGGGCATCCCAAAGCCAAACTGAACCCCTGATTCTCAGTCCTGAGAGGTGCCAAGCCTGAAAGCATTTTATGCTGCATTAGAAACAGAAGTGCAGGAATTCCCAAATCTCTGATCCACCAACTTAATTCCAGCACTTTATAGGAGTACAGAAATAGAAGGAAGTATCAGGTCTAGCAGATCTATGTCATATCCCTCTCGTCAACCTGTCAAGTCCCATCATAGAAACAGAGACTTTTTCTCATACTTTTCCTCACAGAAGTTCCACATGGGGTTAGGTGGGATATATTGGGAAGAAATCTCTGACTGTGAAGGTGGTGAGGAGGTGGCACAGGTTGCTCAGAGCAGCTGTGACTGCCCCATCCCCCAGTTGTAGAATCATGTAGGTTGTAAGGGGCCCTCAAGATCATTTCATTCCAACTCCCTGCCATGGGCAGGGACAGCTTCCACTAGACCAGGTTGCTCCAAGCCCCATCCAACCTGGCCTTGAACACTTCCATCCATGGGACATCCATTTGCTTCTCTCCTGGTTGCATTGGTACAACTCTCAGACAGGCTCTTCCCATATCCATGAGTAGCCATTCTTTTATGTTTGAATATAACAGAGAAAGAGTTGGCTCTTGACAAAAAACATACGAAAAGTGAATTTTACATAGCTGAAACAGTTGAGTGCTCTGAATGCCTACACACAGCCTGTCCTGCAGCCTCTGAAACACCACAGCCTATTTCAGGCATGTGTTTCTTTGTTCTAAAAGAACTTGACAATCTTGAAGGACATTTCCAAGAAGGAAAGGACCTTCATTATAAGTTAAAATGCTAGTAGGCAGGAGATGTGTTTTCTGGAGGAGGTAACTGGCACCTTTTTTATATTTCCTGACAATTTGACCTTAAATTGAAAAGGACTTGAAATTATATTTAGGAAAAGCTATTGCAAAAAAAGAAAAGTCAGACTTACATCTTGTTCAGAATAATAACAGCATCTAGCTCCTATGGAATATTCTTTGGCATTTCATCTGGAAAGCTTTTATTGAAATAGCAAGTGCCTTCCCTCCACTTCACAAAAGTAGAACTTAACTGAACATGAGAAAAGAGGAGATAAAAGATGAGATGCACAAGAATATTTAACAAATAAGTAGCACATCCATAATGTGGTATGTTGACCTTGGATGGCTCCTGAGCAGCCTGGGATAGTGGAAGGTGTCCCTGCCCATGGCAGGGGATTGGAATGAGATGAGATGAGCTTTAAGGTCCCTTCTAACCCATACTAATTTGGATTCTATGATTCCATACACAGGACAGAGGGAAAAATATGATAGAATAGCACATCTATCAAGATAAAAACAGGAAGAACTCTCACCAATCACCTTCACAGATGAAACAGGCTCAAATTGAGAAAGATTAATTTAATTTATTGCCAATGGATTACACAGTAGAACTAAAAAAAAAAAAAACCTTAAAACACCTTCCCTCCCACCCCTTCCTTATACCCACACTTAACTTCATGACATCCCACGGAATGATAAATTCCCCTGGAAAGATAAATCAGAAGAATCAGAGACTGGCAGATTATTTTGGGTTGGAAAAGGCCTTAAAGATCACCTTGTTCCACCCTTGTGTTAGGCAGAATCACCTTCCACGATCCCAGGTTGCTCCAAGCCCCCTCCAGCCTGGCCTAGAACACTGCCAGGGACGGGGCAGCCACAGCTTCTCTGGGCACCCTGTGCCATGGTCTTACCACCCTCACGAGGAAAAATTTCTTCCTAACATGTAATTTAAATCCCTTATAGTTTGAAATGGTAACCCCTTGTTCTGTCACTGTCTGACTGTCCCTCTCTCTTATAAACCCCCCATTTTATAAGCCCCCCATCCTTACTGGAATGCCAAAATGAGGTCTCCCCAAAACCTCTTCTCCAAGCTGAACAATCCTGGTCTGGATCCTTGTGACAATCACACACTTTGTTTAGTGGCAAGAATTCCATTTGGCTTCTGTTCCGCAATGGCATTTTTCTCATCTTTCTCCCCAGTCTGCATCTAACTCACAAAATTACCTGTTCCAGTTGATACTCATTAAATTCAACCCATAATAAAATCATTCAAGTTGCTAATTCACCTCTGAACTTTTCGGAGCTGGACATTAAAGCCTAGTAGCTGCCTATCACACACCACTCTTACAGATTTCCCTCAGTGCAATCAATTTCCACCTCTGCTGTGCTGGTTGTTTCTGCAATAGTCACTTTTTTGTCATTTTCTATAAAGTGCAAATGCTACAGGCCCTTCAGACACTGTCTGCTTTACACACACGGTGAACCCACCTTTAAAAATGTTTCTCATAAATCTTTTCTGTCACCTCTGCTTTGCTAACATTAAATTGAAAAGAGGGGGAAGGGGAAGGAAAAGATCCTCTAAAATAGTATTCTGGGTTTTGCTTTATAACAATTTATTATTTTTTTATTATTTTCCTTTATTTTATTTTTAACCATAAACTCTCTTTTTTTACGTTGAAAAGCCATGTTATTATTTCCTGGAGGTTTACACTCAAAACCTCAGATTGTCAGTTCATTTAATGTCACTTTACTTTATGCTTGATGCCAGCTTTAAGGCTTAGCAAGAATTGACAATGCAATCCTTTCACAGCATCAGCTGACTGTGTTTTCTTTGACAGCAAGATTTCAAATCAAGGATTTAATAAACTAGTAGCTCTTCCAGTTAGCGGTGAAATGTTCTTTCAATTCCACCACTTAAAGAACATCAAACAGACCTCAGCTATACAGCAGAGATTACAGCTAAACCAGAAATGCAGCTGATTTGCATTCACAGGATCACCAGGGTTTGACTGTTAGAGAGGGAAGAGATGAAGAAATGTAATTTTGCTTAAAGTCAATGTGCATGTGAGTGTGTAGATGTCTGTAAGCAGACTACACGTACAGAGGCACAGAAAGAAAGGACAAGAGACTGGAGATGATGCATTCAGTGGTTAAGTTACTCATTTGTGAGCGTGTTCAGTAGCTGAAAGGCAGCCTCAAGGAGCTCACATGCTGAGTGAGCTGGGAAAAGGTGTTACTGTCTCTCAGACTGGTGGCATTGACTCCAGACCCTTCCCTGCTGACGTTAACACTAAATTCTGCTGAGCTGCAATCCTTTACACCATTTTCCTATCACTGACTGACTTATCTCCAGTCCCAGCTTCCCACATCACACTTTTGAGTTTGGCCCAATGTTCACACACCCAGAGGGCAGGAAATGTAGAAACCTCTACCTGTGAAGCCTAAGGGACCTTTAAAGTACTCAACGAAAACCATCTTGTGTGTGTGCCTTTCTCTCCCCACAGGAACGTGTGGTCAGAGTTCCACTGACAAAGGTGATGAGGAAGAAGTGCAAGTGAGGGAGGAGAGCAGGAATTTTTCATGCTAATCCACAGCCACAATGTTGAGTTTCAGGTGTAAAGACATTGATAATGTAACAGCCCAGGGATGCACTCCTCCACCTGGGACAGTTGGATCGAGCTGGTGTTCAAGGCTATTCCATAAAACAGGCAATACTGGGCAGGTCTGAGGAAGACCAGAGAAGCTGTGGATGCCCTATCCCTGGAAGTGTTCAAGACCAGGTTGAACGGGGCTCTGAGACACCTGGTCTAGTGGAAGGTGGCCCTGCCCATGGCAGGGGGTTGGAACGAGGTCATCTTGAAGATCCTTTCCAACCCAAACTTCTCCATGAGTCCCAGAAAGGGGTGTTTATAGGCCATGCTTATTTGTACACTCATTTAGGGATCTATTCTGTAGTCAGGGGTGGTTTTAAATTCCTGAGATGACTTAACAGATCAAATGTGTTGTCACTAAAAATTCCTGGAAAGCAGAGTATTTCTGAGGTCTGTTTGAGCTCCTTATTCCCTGAGCCCTTATATTTCTTACAGAAGAACTGGTGACGATGACTCTTGCATTGAGTTAGCTTTTTCATCTTTCTACTTCCAGCCAGCAAGTCCAAATCAAGCAGCATGGTGTGGACTCCTCTCAGGGAGAATTCTTATTCCTCCACCATTACCTTTCCATTTCTGCTTCATCTCGCAACTTATCTAAGTTGTGTTCACCCACCTTTGCTCAAGAGGAATGTTTCTTGAAAGCAAACACCTTAATTGATGTTACTTAACTGAACCTACAGGCCTATACACATAACAATGCTCACCAAAATTAATCTGAATTAGCTCTTTTAAGTGGATTAATTAAACGACATTAAACTCAAATGTGGACACCCTTGTTCAAAATTAAAGAGGCTTAATTCAATTTAACTGAATTAACTTTCAAAGTAAATTAAGCCAAATTGAATTATAGCCATTCCAGTCCACACAGGGATTTAGATTTATATGTCGAGGGCTGCCATCACATCAGTTGAGCAAACAGCTGCAAAGAGTTGCTGACATCTCTCAGGTTTTTGTTGCCACCTTGTTACTAGAAGTTACCAATCCTACTAGATCTTCTGGACTAAAATCAGCAGAACAGAAGTTATGAGTGTAATTATCCCCTGAGGTTTGGTCAGATGCCTTTGAAACCTTTCTTCATTAGCACCAGACTGCAAACAAGCAGTGGAGCCAGCTGGATATGTACTCCACCAGCCCTGCAAGGGAGGTGATTACATCTGATGGGGGAGCAGGATGGAAAACCAAAGTGGTAATATCTTAGATCAACCCTACATTTCCCAAAACTAACCCTTGGGAACCCTTGAACATCTCAGAATAACTCTTCAGAGAGTTTCTCAAAATGGTTACGTAATAAAAGGATATTACAGAAATATTTTCCCATTGTTTTTGGAAGTTTGCTTCTCTTTAGAGGTGGTTCTCTAGAATTAAGGTCTTTATGGCTGTAATCAAATCAATGCTGATTAAAACCAGGGAAAATCTAAACAAAGAAAACAGATTAATTAATCAATTTTTCTTACATAGCCTATAATAAAAATTCTAGAATTTTTACTTTATTATTAAGACATACACTTATTTTTCTTATTCCCTGTCTTCAGAGAATTCCCCCTTGCTTTGCCTGGATAGCTCTTGTCTGTGTGAATCCATTTCAAAGAGGTCATTTATAAATTCCAAGTCATCTCTCTCCAGCTTGCCTGCAATAAGAGGGAAGGAATGTGAGCTGCCAGCATCATACCCAGCCAGATATCTGCACTGGATTGGAATGCACAGGTCTTGTAGGAAATGGGGAAAAGTCATTTAGATATATTTTGTAGAAAATTTCTATTTAATAAATAGTCACCCTTTCTTGTTTTATTTACCTGGTTCAGATTTTGCCTATCACAGACCAGGTTGTTTGGTTACACTAAGTTTTGAATAAGCCCTTTACTGAAAACCTGTTTTTGATGGATTGGAGGTTTATTTCATAGAATCATAAAGGGTTACTCAAAGTCTCATCCACCTGAACACTTCCAGTGATGGGACACCCAGCCCTTTTCTGAGCAAGCTGTGCCAGTGCCCAGGTACCCTCACAATATCAATTGGTTCCTGATGTTCAGATAAATGTCCTGTGTTTCCCTGTGTGCTCATGATCTCTGGTCCTGGCACTGCCACCGGGCACAGATCCTGTCTCAGTCCCCTTTGCACCCTCCCTTCAGGTACAAAAATAATTTTTGTAGTAGGAGAGATTACAAAGGCTCATTTTCAGGGTGGAATTAATTTCTTTTAAATCTTTGCTGTTAAAAAGCCATGCTTAGGCCAATGAATTCAGATCAGCACCTCGATAAAGCCATTTAGTCCATCTTAGGGCTGTCCATGAGAGCCAGATGGCACCTACCTCTTTCTGCTGACTTCCAGAGCACATCTAAGCAATTATCTTAGGTTGGACTCTTAACTTCTCCCTGGTTAAAATTACGTAAGATCCTATCAGTTCCAGTGCCCAACCACCCTCTGGGGAAGAACCTTTTCCTAATATCCACCCCAAACCTCCCCTGGCACAGCTTCATACCCTTCCAGCATTTGGCTGACATCCATAACAGAAACTGAAAGTATCACCAGCATTTGTGTAATTTAAATGCTCTGTAATTGCAGCTCATTGTAGGTCATGCAGTGATGTTGCTATTTCCTGTCTGAATATTTGATGCAAATAACCAACAGCTCCAAAAAGACAGATATTGCAGCTAGAGATCATTTCAAAATTCACCAGCCCTCAATATTAGACCACTGTAAGTTTAAACTCATTTTTGAGGCTTGTCCCAGTAAATACTCAAGTATTCAGGTTCTTGTGAGAAAAGGTACAAAGAGGAGATGTGTGACTTCACTTAGGCTATTTATTATTATTTTTTTTTTAATTCAAATGGATGCTTTCAAGGGAGAAAGGAGAGACGTGTTTCTTTCTAAACACTGATCACAAAGGCATAGAAATTAAAGGCAAAAACCAAACTCCATTTAGGCAGAAGTGTAATTCTGTTAAAAGTCAAGTCCTTAACAAGTTTCTGTTTCCTTCAATAAGTGAAACATTGCACAATGGGTAGCTCTGAGACAAGAAATTAACAGTTCTTTTCTCCTCTGCAGTAAATTGGAACTATTTTCTCCCAGCCTGTTTGAACTCAGTTTCATTGCACCACAAGTTGACTTAGGGAGTGAACCAAAACCCATTTGTGTCATCAGGGCTAAGATTTGCATCTCTTCACTTTAGACAGGGAGAAGTCAGACACCTCATCTGAGCTCCTTACCCCAGGCTCCTGTCAGAGTCAATGGAGGGAAACCTTCTGAGACAGATTCATTCTATTTATCTCAGGATACATGAATCACCTTAAAAGGAACTTGTTGCTCTTCTCTGACTATAAACTGAGCCATAGGGTGGCAGATTCAGGTTTAAGCAACTTGCTTGCAGTTATTTAACTTAGGGCACCTGCATTTCACCCTGGGAAGCTTATATTTTGTTTCTCCAAGCTGCAGACCTGATTTCATGTACCTCCAGTAGCTCCAAATATCCTTTGCAAGCCAATTCAGATGTGGAAACACAGTCCTTGTCTGTATACTGAAATATAAAGAATATATTATACAGTTTTGTTATCAAAATCACAACTGTTTACAAGTAAAACATCTTCTAGACCCAAGAATTAAACTTGATTTCTGTATTTGCCTACCTTCACTTTGTTTCTTCTCATTCACTCACTCTTCTGAATGTGATCTCGTACTTTCTCCAACTTCTGGGTGTTTGGGCAAGCTGTTGCCTGCACTGGTGGGCCAGCAGGCTGCTTTCTCCTTGGAATAAGCAAAGAAGGGATTTAAATTCTCTTTCCCATGGTGAGGGCACTGTTGGTTATCTTTCCTTTCCCCAGCTGCCAGCTTCCACAAAACTTGTCAGGACATCATATCTCTGAGACATTTATTCCTCTCAGTCAAATGTGCTCAAAATTAGCCCATGTGTTTGAAAATGAGTCGAGGGAGAAGAAGAGGATCTGAACATACTATTGGGCAGCATATATTCCCCTAAAATTAGGTTGATCATATGCTTCCTCTCCACTGTGAAATCTGGTAAAAGTTCTAGAATAGGTGTACTTACAAAGGCAAGACGTACATTATTTTTGGTACAATTCTCCTCTTTTTGATGCAATTCCTTTCTTTGAGGAATACAGAATCTACACCAACATATATAAGCTAAAACAAAGAAACAATTATTTTTTTCTTGGTATACTGGCAAAATTACTCTCTCAGATGTTCCAGTTTCTCTTCAGCCCTATTCTGCAGGACAGATATCTTCACATATTTACTTTTTACCCACTGGGCTTGCTTTTTTTTTCCTCCCCTCCCTGGGAATGCCTCAGTTTGTTATGCCCTGAAACACAAAGCATTAACAGCCTTTTAGAGAGTGCCAACACATGGTGGAGGTAGCTACCTGCTCTGTTTTCCATAAAATGGGTGTTAATAGGCTCTAGAGGGGTCCCTCAGTAAAGACACGGAGGAGTTTAAGCATTTATTGACTGGTTTGTATCTCGTAGAAATATTCGAAGTGGAACACAGGAGATGTAGAGAAAAGCCACACAAATGAGAAGCTACTAATGAAGTGTTTTTACAGTTGGGGTTCAATGTGTGAGCTTGTAAAAGCTGATTAACTACTATTGTGTTTTCATCTAACTGGTTTGATAATTTGTTGGTTAAATGGCTCAGCTGAGAAACCAGTGAGTGTCCTTGGAAACATGCTGGTGCAAGAGTTAAAGCCTCAGAACCACACGGAGGGGGCAGGTTTATGTTGTGGATCCATGATACCCTTCTCTTTTAATAGGTGAAAGAAAGAAGTGTCTCAAAAGTCATATTTTGCTTCTACAGTTTTCCCTTTGAGCCTATTCCAATCATTAAAATTTAAATCCTCTTTAATTTCTCTTTTTCATAATAAAGGCAATTAAGTTGCTTTTACATTGATTGTCTTCTTTTTCTTCTTTCATTCTTAAATATTTCTTTTTCTCTTTCGCTTTCTTTCTGTCTCTCTTTTTCTTCCACCTCCATTTAATGAATGCTTAGAAGAGAATATTCTGGGCTGGATTAACAATTAACTCAAAACAGTTAACTATCACATTAGTGCAGCAGCAATATAATACAGGAGGCTTGATAAAAGTAGGTTGGAAAAACTGCAAACATCACTTTTCAAAAGAATTACTGGGAATCTGATGTAGGGGGTGGCTAGAAGATGTGGAAGTTTACTTTTCTTTTATGCTCTGTTTATCTAAAATCTGCCCTCATTCTGAATTCAAATCTTGCCACTTTAAGTTTGTAAAACCTGTTATTTAACATAAGAACTAAGAATTTTGAGGATTTGCTGCACAAATATCTGTCTGAGTCAATAGATCCCTGCAAATCCTACTGATTTTAGTCTGGTGATGGATTTGACTGTCAGTAAATCTGAATTAGATCTTGGGGTAAATTACTCATCATGAGTTAAATTAGTCAGCATGAACAACAATGCTGTTTTTCAGACATCTCAAAAAAGACTCTGCAAATGGATTGAGTGTCATAAAATCATCTCTAGCAAGCTGAACAGACCAGACTCTTAAAAGATGGGCTGATTGAAAATTCTGAATCAAGAAATCAGTGTGAAAAGGGGGGGGGGGAAGCATGGTCTTTACAGAAAAAAAAAACAAGTAGCAAAAGCAACCCTCCCATGATAATTTGACTCCAAAAATGCCTAAGGGGCCCTGTCGGGGGTTGCAGCTTCTGGTTTTTATGTCTTCCTCCAGCAGGATTTGGATTTCCCAGTCACATTGAACCTCTCTTGGTGCTCTAAGATGTGGGACTCCAGGACCTACCCACTGCCCCTTCCTTTGAGAGAAGAGCCTCTGTTCCACAGGTCATACAGACCGCAAAGACAGACAGAATCCCCTGAGGCACTACAACAATGTTTCTCAGTTGAAATAAGCTGATTTTCATCCAGGTTTTGACTGATAGTCTAAATAATTAACTTTATTTTTTTTCCATTTTCCAGTCAATTCTACTAAGAAAAGAAATATCCCAGAAAAAGTCACACGGCCATAGATAGTGCTAAACATATCAATTCACTTTTCAGGTGTAGTTCTTAAAAACAGGGGGTGATTCCCCCATTTAGAGGAAGCAGATTCACAGTCACTACTTAAGTTTTATTCTCCCCTTTTTTTCCACCGAAGGAAAAAAAAGTTAACAATTAAACCAACAAAATAATTGAACTATTTTGTTTGTAATGGATGTCTGGAGGGCTATAGTTCAACATTCTACTCAAACGAGGGTGAACTTCAACACTTCATGAAGATGACCAAGGTTTTGTCCAGTTTGGTTTTCATATATCTAAAGGTGTAGTTCTACTGCCTGATAACTCTCTCTTTAAATTATTATTTTTTTTAATATCTAATTATAATTGCATTTATTGTAATGTTAGCCTTCTGTCTTGTCTTTGTGCCTCTCAGGTGCCTCTTGCCTGGTGCCACCATCTCTGCAAACTCCCCTTAGAAGCCTGAAGACAGCACTTAGATTTCCTGTTGTCCTTCCCTTCTCAAGGTGGAAGAGACCTAATCCCTTCAGCCTCCCACAAGATGTGCTTTACTCTCCAGCTCCCTTAAAACCCTCCACTGGACACACTCCAGTTTCACAATATAGGGCTTCCCATAAGCAAACACTGGGGAATAATCACTTCATCCAGTCTGCTGTTGCATTTTTCTTAATGTACCCAGTACGAAGTTGGCCTCCATCACTGTAAGGCTGCATTGATCACTCATCTTTGGCTTGTTGTTCATCAAGCATCTCTTGCCACAAAACTGCCACAAAGTTGTTAAATTCCCAGCCTATGGAATTTCATGAAATCTCTTTGTCCTAAGTGCAGATTTCTGATTGTGTGTTTGTTTAATTTCTGAAAGTCCTTGGCAGCTCATCCCTCCAGCTTAATTCCTTCTCAGTGTCAGTCCTGTTCTCCAGAGGAGAGAGGAGCTGGGCCTGTTTAGTCTAGAGAAGGGAAGACTGAGAGGGGATCTCATTAATGCTTATAAATATCTCCAAGGTGGATGCTGAGAGGATGGTGCCAGACTCTGTTCAGTGGTGCCCATGAAGGGCAAGGAGCAATGGCCATAAACTAAAATATATCAAGTTCCATTTAAATGTGAAGAAGAAATTCTTTATATTGAGGGTTACAGAGCACTGGAGCAGCTGCCCAGGGAGGTTGTGGAGTTCTCTCTGGAGATATTCCAAACCTACCTGGATGCATTCCTGTGTCACCTGCTCCAGATGACCCTGCCTTGGCAGGGGAGTTGGACTGGATGTTCTCCAGAGTTCCTTTCCAACCCTAAAAATTCTGTGATTCTGTGATTTGAGTATGGGTTCTCTGTACTGAATTATCACATCATTTTCTGTTGTACAATAATTGAAAAAATATATCAAGAATGAAAAGGACCCCAGAGAACGAGAAAAACACAAACACGCTTTTATGTATTTTGAAGCACAGAGAAAATGAATCAGAGTGTGAGAAAACTGAGCAAGCGGAGAAAGACATAACAAGACTGACTGTAAGTTAAAGACAGATAAATGGAAATCAAAAAGCAGTCATGACTTTTGAGCACCAAAATAAGCAACCAAGACAACCCATGGAGCCTCCAGTTCCTGATGTCTTCAGATTAGGTCCAATTGTCTCTCAATGTGGACTAATCCAGCCAAATACAAATTACTGGTATTGACACAGGGAAAAGTAGACAAAATGCAATGTCCTGTTTTTAAAACAGGAGGAGAAACTGAATTATCTAATGGACTCTTCCAGGTTAAAGCTTTTGAATTTATGAATAATGTCTGGGACAAATCTGTTACTGAAATAATACAGATGTCTGTAATGACCCCTGCTTATTCTACTGCGTAGCTGCTTTTCTTGCCAAATGTAACCACTTAATGTTTCCAGAAAAAAGGACACTGAGGTACGCATCATTCCAGGAATTTTTTGTTCCAACAAGACTGATAATATAAACATTGCATTAAATTCTAGAAGATAGATGTGGACACATGCAGGGCAGACTGACAGACATCATTCTTACACTTTATATCTACTTTTGTTTCCTGTATACAAATATAAATTTCTCTGAGGCCTGTAGCTCCTCTGCTCTGGAGCCAGGCTGGGAGAGCTGGGGGTGTTCACCTGGAGAAGAGAAGGATCCAGGGAGACCTCAGAGCCCCTTCCAGGCCCTAAAGGGACTCCAGGAGAGCTGGAGAGGGACTTGGGACAAGGGTCTGGAGAGATAGGACAAGAGGAAATGGTTTTAAAGCAAAGGAGGGCAGATTTATATTGGATATTAGGAAGAAATTCTTTCCTGTGAGGGTGGGGAGGCCCTGGCACAGGTTGCCCAGAGAAGCTGTGGCTGCTCCATCCCTGGCAGTGTCCAAGGCCAGGTTGGACGGGGCTTGGAGCAACCTGGGATCGTGGAAGATGTCCCTGCCCATGGCAGGGGGTGGAAATTGATGATCTTTAAGGTCCCTTCTGACACAAACCGTTCTGGGACTCTGATTAACCAGACAGCAACCTATAGTGAATTTTTACATCCAGCCCAATATTTAGTGTTTTAACTGAAGAGTAGTTGTACAGGAATGGAAACAATCTCTTTTTAGAGTTTCTGGACTAATTCCACCTTGCTCCTTTGTGGTGCAGATGATTTTTCTTAAACTTTATCTATATGAAATATTGTTTCAACTGGAAAAAAAAAATCTAATTTTACAGTTCAAATGCATTGTTCTATTTTTTGCCTGAAATCCTTCCTGGCAGAAGGATTTCTCCCAAGGATTTCACCCAATATTGTCACAGAACCTTCCAATTTTTCAGGATAGCATTAGGACATTATTGCCCCAGTATTGTGTTCTAGAAGAGAAACTCAGTGCCCCCCAAAAAATAGAGGAGCCAGCTACTTGTGTCTTGTGCTTGTGTGAGGGTTACCGTAAATATAATGAATAATTCCTGCTTCCATAGAAATTAATTTTAAAAAAAAGTTCCTGAAATATGCACTGCCACCAGACAATCAAGAGTGAGAAAGAGAGAGAGACGGGAAGAGAGAAAAAGCTGGCTCCATGCAGGGCCTTTTTGCTTACAGCTATGAGACAGTGCTGCACTTTCTCCTAATAACCTTGACCTGCTTTTCCTGGCTCAGCAGTAGCATCTGTGTCACATCGGCTTAGCATCTGTTTATCAATCCAACAGCACAAACCTGATTCCTGCTCCTATTCTCGCTACTGCTCACGATATTAAAATGACTGAATTAAACCAGCAGAATTCAAGAAAAAAGAGGCTCAGAAATGAGAACAGCCCTGTAAAAAGAAAAGAAAAGGTGAAAAAAAACTAGCAGGGAAGAGGAAAGCCATATGTAGGACCTCCATTTATTTTATTTATTAGTTTATTTAATCTCAATATATTTAAAGGAGAAATTTGGAATGAATAATCACTGCTAAAATCTCTTGTGCAGAATTTGGGGCCACAAGCTCTCAAAACAGAGAAGGTAGGAATCATCTCAGACTTTTTCAAGAAAAAACATGACAAGTACTACAAGGTTATAAATTACAATCTGCCTGCAGTCTCTGCCTCCAGGTGAAAGAGCAGAACACCAGTGAATAGGATTTAGTGCAGATATTTAATAAACAGGGTGAAAGCTTTTGGGAACTCCCCAGTCTTGCCCCTGAGGTTTACTTTGCCCCCTTTGATACCACTGCTTTGCTCTTTCTAGTTCTGGGATAGAACCACAGAGTCATAGAATATCCTGAATTGGAAGGGACTCACAAGGATCATGAGTCCCACTCCTGAATCCTAAAAATCACATCATATATGCCTGAGAGTATTGTCCAAACATCTCTTGAGTTCTGGCAGCCTTGGGGCCATGACCGTTCCCTGGGGAGCCTGCTCAGTGCCCAGCCACCCTCTGGGGGAAAAACCTGTGCCTGATATCCAACATAAATGTCCTGTGACGTAGCTCCAGCCCTTCCCTTGGGTCCTATTTCTGGCCACCAAAGAAAGACGAGAAGACACAGAAAGCCTCAGTTAAAACTGAGGTGTCAAACAATGCAAAATTATTATTTATTGCTTATCACTACTGTGCTCAGATCTGAATGAAATCAGAGCCCCACTGTTCTGTGCATGCACAATGTAGTGATTATCTTCCAATTCCCTACCTGCACTGAAACTAAGGCAACAGGAAGAGGAAGGGAAAAAAAGAACTGGAGAAGTTCCCCTCTGGATCTGCTGGAAACAGCTTCATGAATCTGGGGTATTGCAGACTTGAGTAAAGGTCTCATGAGTAACCAGTGTTTAAAGCATAAAACAGAATATTAAAACAGACATATACCAAATTAATAAAAATACACACAGTTTGTCATATCAGCACAAATAGCCACAGCTTTGGGATTATGTCTCCTGCATAAAACCATACTTTTTTCCGGTAGCACAGAGATCACTGAGTTCATTAACGTTGCACTGGAAAGTGTTTGGGGTACTGATTTGGACAGGAATTACACACACAGACACGCTGTACCATCCTAAATTGTTCTCTGAGAATCTCCCATACTTTACTTCCCTGACAACTCTAAGATCAAAACCTGACAGTGGTGTGGCTGGACACCAGTGGCATACAAGAGGTCCTTTTACAATTACATTTATACACATCATTATTTATCCTTCCTTCAAATGCTTTAATGGAAACTTTGGACAACATCTACAGCAATGCAAGCTGAACTGCTCCACTAGATTTTGTCCCTACATCCATGATTTTCTGATTGTAAATAAAAATATAAAAGTAAAATTGATGGAAAGGATTCATTGCACTTGTACAAACTCCCAGCTATCAAAACCATATGAGTAGATCTCAGTGTGAGGTAAATACATGATTTACAGGCTAATTCACTGCTCAGGCCACCTCCAGTGAACTTAGATTAGTCAAGAGATGAGTCTGAAAGAGAAAACATATGTAAACAATTGCTGAACCTCCAAAGGTTTCCAAACCAGTCCAAAAGGATTCTTCCACACGGAAGCAAAGGATAAATTTATTTGGGCTATAGATCTGTGAAGGAGCAGACAGCCAATGCTGACTTTGATCCAAATTACAGTTATTCCAGAGTTATTCCTAATGTAACAGTGCACATGGATATGCTACAAACTCGAAATACGAGCCTTTTTGCCTGTTTGTTTTTAACAGCTTTTCGCTCTCTCTATGTTACTTCACCTTTTGTCTGAGAACCATGCCAGAAACTCCTAGGAAAGCACACCCAATGTCATCAAGGTTGTAAGATTTCACCTATATTTCACACAGGAAAGCTTTATCCCCCCAGGGTTACTCAGAATCTTTCCCTAGCTCATTTCTGCAAAGGCTGGGCTTGATTCGCATCAGTAGCTGTCCAGACTTCACTTCAGGATTCCACATGCCTCAGGCTGGAGACAGAAACAGCAGGAGGTGGACAACAGGTTGGGTTTGAGATCTGGCATTTATGGAAGCCTGGGTTCTATCACTACAGGATTACATTTATATATAAAATAGGATATAGCTTTAGGAAGATGATAACTGATGTCAGAAATAAAGCTAACTTTTATCCAGGAGGTTTTTTTGGAGCAGCCAAGAGGTAGTCAAAGCAAGAGCAACATCAGCAAGGAGAAGATGTGAGAAAGAATGACCTGATATATGTCAAACTTTATTCCACTGTTAATAAACTCAAGTGTTTAGGCAAAGTGTGTGATAATATAAAGAGCCAGACCTTTTTTTTTATACAATATCTGTAGAAGTTTAGGTAAGGTGCCAACAGCTCCCACTGATTGCAGCACTGCACATGAATCAAAACCTCTTGTACGAAAATCTCTTTATATCTCTTGTGTATTAAAATTTCTTGTTATAGCCTGTTTAGGAAGGAGCAAGTAAACAAGGGAAGGTATTATGGGTATATAACAGTGGCTTTCTTACTGAATACATTCCTACAGGGAAGTGCATGAGGGGATGTGGTTCGCACAACAGCCTCACGTGTGCCACCTGCCTATTAGTTCTCATCTCCATCAATAGCTTATGGAATCTTTAACTAACTTATATCTGTTTGAATCAAGAGGTAGCAAGATGAGAAAGATAAGAGAAAGCTCGTCTCTACCTGCCAGTCACTTAAAATATTCCCAAATCAAGCCAAATTCAGCAAATACTGTTTGAGCTGCCAGACAAGCTGAAGAATAACAAGGATCAGGTACTGGGATCAAGCTGGGATTGCCATGTGGGAGGACAGTGGCCAGGGTAAGAACCATACATATTGCCAGGGGGCATGTGGGAAGGTAGGTCTTGGAGGTATAGGGGGACAGGTTGTGGGCTTCATTGGTTCTGTTCCGTTTGGAATGGTTTTGGTTTGGTATTTCTGAAAGTTTAGAAATTGGGGATCTCACCTAACTATTGATCATGCAAAATGTTATGGCTGTGTATGTTTATCTGTTGTCTTATGAAGTCTGGCTGAGGTATTTGAGAAAGCAGGACATGTCACAGATCAGTGACTCAAACAGCCTGATTTACTTCCTGAGCAACTATCCATAATGGGAAAAAAAAAAAAAAAAAACCAGAAGGAAATATCTTTTTAATGGGAGGCTTCAATTTGGGAGACATATGCAACCAGCAGTAAACTTCTCTTCAAATTTAAGAAAAATATAAAGATGAATTAATTATGGGCTGGCAGTTGGTCATAGCCTAGGGACCAACTGTTATTATTAGATTGTACTCCATACAGAGAGAGGACAGGACAAACCAGTAATAAATACACTTGACTCTCCAAAGTAATTCATTTCTCAAAACTGGGAAATTATAAAGAGATTTAAAAGGTAGGAAAAAAAAATGAGAAGGAACATTGAGATGTTTTAAGATGAGTTTATGAAGCTCTGAGACCAAGTTGTGTAAAAGTAAAACTTTGTTCAAAGGCAAAGGAAATGCACTAATTAGAAATAAGAATGCAACATGTGACAACTGGAAAGAAATAGATCCGAACACACACAGCAATATAAATTAAACATTTTAAAGTGTAGAAAATTGATAAGGGAAGCTAAAGACATCAAAGAAAATCCCATGGTTAGTAGGATTAATGACAATGAACTTAATTTTTAGGAATAATTAGGAACAAACTAAATCCTACAAATAGCATAAGACCATTTAGTAATGGAAACTGCAAAACTGTTTAAACCCTACAGTGGAGGGTCAGGTCTCCATACGTTTCTGTTTATCTAATAAGGCTTGAACAATTTGCATCCTCAAGGAATTTATACACTGAGGAATGCTCTACATCCTGTAATTTTAAAAGTCATTATTAAATTAGTCTTGTGGCAGCTTTTCTAGTATTTTTTCTAGGGTCAACTTCAAAGTAATAAGTCTATCCTTCTTGTCAGTTCATTTATCTCTGTTTTTAAATATACTGATATGACACCAGCATATTTTCCTTTTCTAGAATTTCTTTGTTATGCCAATATTGTTAAAAATTACTATCAGTGATTGACTGTGTGATTCTGTGATGAGATTACAAGACCACTTGATAGACTGTAGGTAACCTAATATTTCAGAAAGCATTTAAAATTGCTACCACATATTCTAACACACACTAAAAAAAAGCCCACAAGAACTTTAAGGAAATTCCATAACAAGAAAACAAGCATTCAATGAAACAAAAAAAGACAATAAATATTAAAAAAATAGGTTTCATAAAGGAATAAGAAGTGAAAAAAAAGCTGTTTCAGATTAATTTGGTTGCTCAACAGTTCCATGATTCTGAAAATAAGTATAAAATAAATACTGTTAAAATATATTAAAGTCAACATTAAAAAGCACAGAATGATAGTGCTAAGCATCTAGACAGAGCACCCTATCTCAATAAATCCAGTTCAGAAAATCTGCATATTTTAATGTGATTGCAAGATTTGTTCATTCCCTGTTAGACCTTCTCAGATGTTACTGCTGAATGCAGTGAAATGTGTAATGTTTTGTAGCACCATGGGTTTCCTAAGCTAGAAGGGGCCATTGCAGTCTGACCTCATGTATAACAGGGCTACTCCAGCTATTTTGCAGCCTGTGGCCCAAATTAGGTGTCTGTCCTTGCTAAGAACAATATGAATGTACCATTCAGGAAATCTGAAACTGATCTTTGATTGCTAAACCAACAGATTAACCAGAATCTAAAAACGAAGATTAAATAACCCAAAAAAAAAGCTGCCTTTCCACCTCTGTTAACATGGACAAGTGTCAGCTCTCCAACTCAGTCTGTAGATGGACTAGCCCCAAGTACTATAAAGTATAATGGAAATTATTCCTGTGTTTCACAGCAGTTTTTTATCAAATGGTTCTTGCATCAAATCAAAACCTTTTGTGCAATCAAAGCATGTATTTTCTTCACTAAGAGTGCTAAAATGGGATCCTACTTTACTAGTTTAGTCTTATTCTTTTAGTTACCCTTTATTTCAGTCCGACAAAATTTTAGGTGATTTTTTTTAACTTTCCCATCAGCAACCACATTTCCCATAGGGTCAACTGGACATTGGCAACACTTGATTTTCATCTTAGAGAGACACAGCGACAAATACACACACAGAAAAAGAGAACAATTGATGAAGAATGAAAGACACAGGCCACTGGTTTTACACTGTTTTCTGAACTGGCATCACCATAGTTTGTTTAGGTATTACAATAAGTAGAGTATGAACTTTCAGGGATAGCTTCACAGTTCAGAACAATGCCTTTTCCAGTCTGATATTCGCCTGGTCCAAGAACAGGACAGTTATAAAAACCTTTTTTTTCTGACTCCTTGTTTGAATAGTCTCAAATGCCTCGTGTCACCAAGCGCTTAACCCATTCATGGCCTAAATTAGAGTATCCCCAAATCTACCCTAATTTACCCCATTATGCTTGTACAACAAGGAACTTGTTCTAATGACAAGGAAAGTGTGACTTGAAGGAATGTCCCAAATAGTGTTATTTTACTTTCTCTTTTGACACCAAAGAGTGGTTTATCCAGGAACCACTAAGCTTGCTCTTCACCATCTGGAATTAACCCACACAGAAGAAATTCCCAAGGGGATAGTTAAGCTGGTTTTCCAACTGAAAAACAGCCTCAGCAAAGACCAACATCTGGCCAAAGAGGTGTTGAGGTCTCTGTCAGAGACCTATGCTCACTGTGCATAATAAACATGGCTCACTATTATTCTTGGTTTATTTTTTTCTGTCACTTGAGATCATAATAGGGGGAAAAAAGCAGCAGATAGGGAGGAGAAAGGAAGACAGAAATGGTGTAGTAAAACACACAAGTATTTCCAGAAACTGTAAATTTAAAATGGCATAAATTTACTTCAGAGCATAAAGCAGCAACATTTTCTAAAAGACCTGGGAGTTTGTACTACAGCCAGGATTTATCGTGCATGATGCTGTTGTGTCATCTCTCACTGGCAAACTGCAGCTCACCACAAATGTTGTGAATTATTCCTAGATTTTTCATGGCTGAGATTGTCTTTAGTTCCTGACAGAACTCAACAAATCTGTTCGTACTTTCCTGCATTTCCAATCACTCATTCTCATCTGCTACAAAGAGCACCTTATCTTGAAAAGGTTTGGGGGAACCATCCAGCATTCACCATTTTACTTTCAATTCATAAGCAGCACTGACAGAAAACATCACATTATTTCTAAATTTTTGTTCTCCACAGCTCCTTCTGGCCTAGAACAGACAGGGTTTATCATACTGGTAGTCTGCAGTACTTGCAGACCTGTACACAGTGAAATCCAGTTTAAATATCTTATACTTTGTGCTTATTTCCAACCAACTTAGCACTTCTACCACAATTAAGAGTGTGGAGCACATCCCGAGCTCTAAGGAAGCATTTTCTCTACCCTATTTCTTTATGTGGAAAGGTCTGTTTGTTCAAATAATTTGCTCCTCAGTGTCTTTTCCAGTCTCTTTTTGATGAGCAACTTCTAACTTATTGTAACCTTCCAACAAAAACAATTTTCCAGGTAGCTCTTTTCCTGCCAGCTCAGCTTTCTGCATAATTGTTTATTAGGAATACATTTATCATCTCCAAAACTTAAAACAAGATTTATTTTCCCTATCATTCATTTTTCCTTTTTGTTTTCTGACACCTTTCCAGCCCTTTAACTTTCACAGCCATTCTCCACCTTTGATTAGCACAAGGCTGCCAGAACCATCTCATTCCTTGCCCATGACCTGCTGCACTGCTTTTTCCCCAGTCCTTCCACCTGACTCCCTTGATTTCATCTTAAGTCAGATTATTTCTACAGTGTAATGCCAGAAAAGTGAAAAATCCTATTTTAGTATCACCTTGACTTTCTTTTGTACCTTGAGCTTGATTCCAGAAACCCTGCCAGTCTCCCAACACTCCCTCAAAAAAGTTCCTGTCATTTTTTCATCAGCCTTTTACTTGTGAAGAAATCTTATATGTCTCTAATGTCCTTTACTATCTGTATCCTCTATTACCCATTTTCAGTATGTTTAAATAGGCTTGTACATTTTTTTTGCATTATTATTGGGTTTTGTTATTTCTAACATGAGAAGAACATGTACAAAACCAGTTTTTTTTCCTTTTTTTTCCCCTTAACAACCTCATACTTGGCCAATATGTGGGGTTTTGGTTTTCCCCTAATGGGGTATTTATTCCTCCGAGACACTGGTCAGCCAGGAGAATATTTATGTGGTAATAAAAAACTTTAACAGAGGGTTGTTTAGATCTAATAGTCTCAGGTATTTCAACACATCTTTGCTTGTCATGTGTCATGCTGAATTACATCGTGGCCTTCATGTGCAGCTACCCATAATGTAACCTGTGTAATATAGTTTGAAATGTAATGTACTGGGAAGGGGGCTTAAAGGGAAAAATCACTTTTTGTGCTGGATAAAAGCTGTGGAGTCAGAAAGAAAGCATCTTCAGTCTGTTGGGTGACTGGAAAAAATTAAATGATAGCTCAGCAAAAAGCTTGCAAAGAAATCTGCAATAGTAGATTAAATGATACCTGTAACACATTACATCAACATTAATAACTTCCACTAATATTTTTCCATTTTACAGCACAGATCATTTTTTGTCTGAGTCATCCAATGACTACTAAATGTTAATTCATGCCTGGCAGATTCTAAATGGCTTATAATTAAACACAAATGCAGAAAGGTAAATAAACATTCTCAGAGGATAAATGGCTGGCTGGGACACGGGCAGAGCCATGAAGAGGAACCAGGTGTCCTGATTCTCAGGACTGAGCTTTAGCCTTTTGGTAACATCTTGTGCCTCCAATCATGTGTTTTACTGATATATCCTGGCTTCAGAAAGGATTTACTTCTTTACTGAATAGTCTGTGTGTATCATGGAGGAAAAGCAAGAGAGGGTACAACAGATTTCCATTTGAGGTAAAGGAATTAAAAAGTCCTTCTGTTCTTACAGACGATCTGATTCTCTAGGGAAATGATGCTATCTGCCTTGATGAGGGGGCAGTGGGGAAAGGAAAAAAGAAAAAAAAACCTGCTTTTTTCTGGCAGAAATGGTGAAATTTCACCCTTCAGCAATTTAGTGAAAGCTGATAGCTGTAGACACTTCTCAGCCTGGGTAGCAGAGCAAAAGGCTGCACCATGTAAACTGGCAGACGCAAAGAGAGAGAGAGGAAAAAATTAAATTACACTTTAAACTGTTGGCCAGGCTGTCCAGCCCAGGGAATCTGCTCTGCCATGCTCCCTGCTTGCACAGGGCTGGTGAAAACTGGGAGAGGAGAAAACTGAGCTCATTTTTGCCAGCTGGGAATCCAGCACATGATAAAGCAGATCACTGTGAACCACTGGTACTAGGGGAAGGTGTGGTTTAATTAACCTGGCTCAGGTGCAGTCCTTCTTCCCTGTCTAAAACAAGAATCACATCACAGGGCAGACCAGCAAGGGTTAGCTCACCCTTGGAGCTGCAAATAGAAGCAAGGCCATGAAACAGATTTGGAGGTAAAGGAAATACAAGACAAGCCACAAAGAATCATGGTGGAAAATCCCAAGAAAGGGCAAAATGTCCTTGTTTTATTTTGCACAAATCAACAGTGGAAAACAGGTTTAATTTTAAAGCTGGAAAAAAGTTACATTGCCTTTAGATCAAGAGTCTTCAAGTGAACAATCCCTACTGACCATGCTTCTTTTCTTTTTAAATTCATGATGAATTAAAAGATTAACATTATTACCATTTAATTATTACATCATAATTACTATATAATGCATAATACTATAATGCATAATTACTATATACTATATACTCTTTTCAAAGCAGAGCATGCAATCTGAATTGCTAATATAAACTTTAAATTAGCATTGCAGATTATTATTATTATTATTATTATTATCCTTATAAGAATTATTAAATTTCAAATTAAATTTCGGGATTGTCTGGCTTTGATACAAGAAAAATATTCAAAGGTTTTCCCTTTAAGAATGGAAGTGAAGGTCCCTGTTTTTGGAGAGCCCTTACCTTAAACTAATGCAAGGCCACTGTATCAGAAAAGTGATAACCATTTCCAAAAACACTGCCAGCTGGTCAGGGGCTTAAGTTTAAGAAAACTTAAGGAACAAGTTTAAGAAAATAAGTTGTGCTCCTTGTGTCTCTCCATTTACTAAAGGAGGAACTGGAGGAAACAGGTTCCGATATAGACACCTATGGATCAGTTCAGTCACTCACAGGCATCTTGTGCCATCTGAGACCTCATAGGTTTCCCCCCTGGCCTCCAGCTGCCACTCCAGAAGGCTGCTGGTTTCCATCAGTCCCATGTCATATCTGTCAGTGCTGTGCAGATGTCTTGGATATCCAGAAGTGCCTCCAATGGCATGAGAAGCCTGTGTTAAGGCAACCGAATTCTGCTACTCTAATAGGATTCAGCTTCAGATTTAGACAAAGCTCCAGATTTAGTTATTAAACACAGGCTTCTGGTGACGTTTGAGATGCTCCAACATTCCTGAGACATCTGCACAACACTGGCAGATGTGGCAGAAGCCTTACAGGAGACCCACAAGGTCTGGAGCAGAAACTGGAAGCCAAATGGAAAAACTTACAGCACCAGAAGTGGCACAATGTGTGTAGTGAAATGAATCTTTTATCAAGTCAACATAGCCAACAGTCTGGTTGACTGTCCACATAATCAGATCACAGAATCACAGAATAATTAGGGTTGGATGGAACATCTGTTGATCATTCAGTCCAACCTCCCTGCCAAGGCAGAGTCACCTAAAGCAAGTTACATTGGGAACACATCCAGGTAGGTTTTGAATATCTCCAGAGAGGGAAGATTCACAACCTCCCTGGGCAGACAGAGGTGTCTGCTCCAAGATGAGACCGTCTCCTGCCCCAGCTCTGTTGGCTGTATTGATAAGATCTCCCTTGACTTAATGGGAACATCAGTTCCCAGCTCATGTAAAGGCACTGCCTTGACAGATGTGGCTCTGAAACTGAATTGTAGCTCAGTGTTTGCTGGATGAATCTCTACTTCAGAGTTTAGGACTGAGTATCTCTACCAGAAAGTCCTCACTATTTCCACTGGTCTCTCAGGCACTCATGCATAAATAACATGGGAAGGGATCACATGTTTGGTCAGCTCAGAGGTGGACTTCTCTTTAAGAGCTCTGTTGCAGATTCATAGAATCATAGAATGGTTTGGGTTGGAAGGGACCTGAAAGATCATCCAATTCCAACCCCCTGTCATGGACAGGGACAACTTTCACTAGACCAGGTTGCCCCAAGCCCTATCCAATCTGGCTTTGAGTGCTTCCAGGGATGCTGCATCCAAAGCTTCTCCAAAGCCAGAGTTTCTTCCTAATATCCAATCTAAACCCACTCTGTCAGTTTGAAACCATTCCCCCTTGTCCTGTCAGTCCAGGCCCTTGTAAAAAGTCTCTCTCCATCTTTTTTGTCATCTCCCTTCAGGTACTGGAAGGCCACAATTAGGTCACCCCAAAGCCTCCTCTTCACCAGGCTGAACAATCCCAATTCTTTTTAGCCTTTCCTCATAGGAGAGGAAAATCCATCCCTTTAATAATCTCTCTTACCCTCCTCTGGACTCACTCCAACAGCCCAATGTGTTTTCTGTGCTGGCGACACCAGAGCTGGATGCAGGGGTCTCATGAGAGCAGAGAAGAGGAGCAAATCTGCACCTTTAGAGCTCAGCACAGCTCTCTTATCTAGTAGATTCTTCATATCTCACTTTATGGTCCTGTAGTTAATGTTGTCACTCGAGTCCACGTGAGGAATTTCTTCAGTGTATCTACAACAGACTGAAGATGTTTCTCAGAGAGAAGGGGTGAGAAGAGTTGTATAGACATTCTCTGTAGCCCAGTAAAATGTTATTCTCCCCAGGACACAAGGAAATGTCACATCCTGCTGAACATCAGTGCCTTTCAAAGCTTTCTATCTCTGTCCTTAGTAGGCAGGATGTCTGTGTCTATACTTCTGCAAAGGGTATACTTGGGGCAGATTTGAGGTTAGTTTAACTTCCTCAAAAAATCACTAACCTGGCTGAAGCAATTTTTTCAGATTTTTCAGATTTCAGGCCCTGATGGGGTCTGTGGGCAGGTTATGTCCATGGGAAATTTGGTCTCAAGGAGCTGAGCTTCAGTAACACACATGGCAAACAACTCCTCCAAGACCTCACTCTGCACATATGTAGCCAATGAAATTTTAATATTGAATAAAGGAATCACTTTGAAATTCCATCTACATGGCCTTTTCCTTCCTTTACAGCATTTCAGGGGTAACACAATAGCCAAGTAATGAAATAATAACAAAAATAACTCTAACAAGCTATGCTTGATTCCACTGCAGCAGAGCCTATAAGGGCAATCTTTTCTTTCTTTTAATAATGCTTTTATTGCACAAATTTAACAGAATTATGCCCTAATTATACTGGATTTTTTTTTATTTGCCACTGGGAGGAAATATAGCAGATGAAGCTCTTTGAGAGTGCATGGTTCATACAGCTGTATTAAATACTTCCAAGTGCTGTCTTTACGGTTGTTAACAAGTCAGGACCAGACACACATGCATTTTCTGAGTGCTTTTGAGGATGGCATGGATTATACTTGTATTTTTATTAGAGCTGCTCAACTCATTCACTGAGAAATAATGTCTGACCGTGCTTTCAAAACTGGCATCTGTAACTCAAAAAGAGGCAAACAGAATCCTAAAACCAGACAAATCACATTGCACAGAGCTGGGGCTCTAAAAACTAGTTGTTTCTATCTAGTTTAAACCACTATGTTTGGAATCAACACATGAAAATAAGCAGCTCCTGAGGAGCTTCGTTTCTCCACAGTAGGCAAGTCACCAAATGGATTCTCCAAAGATCCCTGTTTCTTTCCATCAGTTTTAAAGAGAGTTTGGGGTGACTGTTTCATGGAAATCTAATTTTTTGACATGTAACTTTGGATGAGGTGAATCCTAAAAAAGAAAAAAAAAAATGTTTAATTCAAACTGAACAAATATTTAGCAGGCAGGGTAAAGAAAAGCCAGTCAAGTCTCCCAACCTGGGTAGATTCTGCACCTTCCTTCTCCTCCCAGCCTACAGACTGAGTTGTTCATTCCTGTCCTGCTGCAATCAGTGCATGCATATTATCCCCCCACAGATCACGTTACAAGCTGGCAACATGGGGAATCTAGATTTGGAATCACTTTGACCTTGTGATATTTTGAGTGTCAAGTGTGAAACAGGTGTTTGATTTTCATAAAATTGTGATCACACATGTTAACCCGCACCAAAGCAAGTAAAACAAAGTCATTACCCAAAACCAAAGGCACCCAAAGTAACTGGTTTTCAAATATAGGTTTTCAAAAGCCATAGCTTATATCCTCACTTCATGCCACTGCTGTAAATCCAGAATAACTTGAACAGTTCCATTGACAAAACAGGTGTTGGCTCTTGGACTGCAGGCAAGTCCAGTAGTCCAGGTTCGATTACTGATTACTGATAAGACTCAATAAAGTTTAAACATTCAAATGTTTTGTCTAAATTTCCAAATCACGGCTCAGCAATCAATTTGCATTTAAAAGATAATTTTGATTTCTTTTCTCTCTTTGGCTAGATTGTCCATCAACAGGAGTTTACACTTCATCATCCTTTGGAAATGTTTGTAACACCTCACTATCATTGTAGCACAAAACAATCCAGAAGAGATCCCAACAGGAATAAAATTCCATTTAGAAATTGTCCAGTGTTTTTGATTTTCTTCCTAGTCATGACTAGGCTATAATAGGAACAAGAGGTGAACAAGATCAGCTATTTAATATCAAGTCTCAGATTCCCAGCTTTGCCTGGTAATGTTTTCCTTCTTGTTCATTGAAGAGTGTTCAG
The DNA here is from genome assembly GCF_000738735.6 of Corvus cornix cornix. Classification (NCBI taxonomy): domain Eukaryota; kingdom Metazoa; phylum Chordata; class Aves; order Passeriformes; family Corvidae; genus Corvus; species Corvus cornix. The sequence continues at coordinate 111,171,394 of NC_047056.1, read as the reverse complement.
CTGTCAGGGAAAGCAAGGTAGGTGGCAATTCATAGAATCCCAGAATCACTAAGGTTAGAAAAGACCTCTGAGATCGCTGTGTCCTAAACCAGCAATGCCAGGCCCACCTCTAAATCCCTAGGAAGAAATTTAAGTGATAAAGTCTGAAAGATCACAAGCATAAATCATTTATTATGTTTGCAATAAATGATATTTTTGCTAAAACTGGCAAATTACCAAAAATCATCAATCTTCTTTTCTTTCTTTTAAGAATTTATGAGGAAATAAGAAATTTCATGGAGACTGAGGAGAACCAGAAGTCCACCTGCCTAGTCAAAAGTACAGAATAAAGATAGTGCTGCATGAAAAAAAGATGCTCATCAATTCCTCGTACAGACCAGTTAGACCAAAGAAGAATGTTCTTTTGGTGCTGTATTTACTCTGCAAGGCTTTGACTTCAATTCCCATCTCTACCCTATGATTTCTGTGTGACTCGGTTAAAACTTTTGTCTTCCATTTATTTTTGATTTTTCATATTTACAGTGGGAAAGATAATAGTTCTTTCCCCCATGAGGGGTTGTATTGCTCGTTATTGTTTGATAGATGTCTTCTGGGGATGTTTTAAGTAGGATCATTCATCTCTTGAGGACAAAATGACCTCCCCAAGTCCCTCTTGGCCCAGTTTCCTAAGCCTCTGTGGTTGCTTTTTAGATGCTGCAGCAATAGGGAGCACGTGATGACCTAGACAGATACTTTTAAATGACTCAACCAACAGAGCATCTGTGGGTACCTCTGGGACTCTCTCTCACAAATGATCTAACAGGCACTTAAGAAGTTTGTCGAGATATCCAACCTCATTTTGCTTTTGCTCAATTTCATCTTGTTGCCCCCAGTTATGAATCCGTGAGCCACCCTCAAGGATCCCTGTCCCTCCTCGCTGCACACATCCTTGAAATGCTCACAGAACTGCCAACGTCTTCCCACAACACAGTTGGGGACAGCAGGGACAGGCACCTCTTTGGAGCCCCCGAGCACTCAGGAAGAAAGCACACTGCCTGCAGAGATGCCCATGTGGATTGTCTATATTAGAGCAGCAAGCACCTGAGGAGAAACCCACCTGGTGAGTGAGGTTGCTTTCATTAAAAAAAAAAGGGAGAAAAAACATCAAATGGTGTTTGCCTTGCGATCTGAATTCAAGCACTTAATTAAAGCCAACAGAGGATTCTAAAGTAAGGAGAAAAATTAGAGCAACAACTTTTTAATTATGCTGTAGGCATTTTCTCTCTTCCTTATTCTTCCTCCAAAAATCAAACTCCTCCTCTAAACACACATTTAGACAAAGACAATAGAACAATATTATTATGGGATACAGCTTGCTTAGTGCTTAGCAAGCAAGTACTGCAAGTTGTCTGCACAAATCCATGACCTAAATAGCACTATCATCCCTTACCAGGGATCCCCAAGTCATGGGAACACAGCAGAAGAAAGAAGGGATAGGAGGCAGCTCAAACAGTCGCTCCTTCCAGGAATCTCTACCAAGTGGAAAATCTTCCTAGTCATGCAGGGGTGTTATTCTTCCAGTGGTACAGCAAGTTGCTGACTGCCTTCCAGCAGTGGGAGAAATGAAGATTCCTGGCCTTCATGTCCTTCCTGTACCCATCTGCTGAAGCAACACGGCTCCAGCCTGTCAACAGCAAAGAGCTGGAACTGCATCACCCACTCTTGCTCTGCAGTATTACTGGCTGCATAACAAAATATTTTGCCTTTACAGACAGCAGGTGATTTTATATTTCTTGGGATGGATGGGGGAATGTTCATGTGGGTATGGACAATCTTTAAAAGGTCCTACTTTATGGCTGTTTCCAGAACCCCACAAAGCCTGGGGATCCTTTTAGCTCTTCCTAGGATAAAGTCATAGCACTAGAACAAGAAAAATAATTTGAGTAACTCTGTCTCCAACCAAACTCCTTTGGGTATTTTTACTTCTTCCTGAAGAGATGTAACTTGACCCAGACAAAGCATTGTAAAGCTTTGAGGCTCTTATTTTCATAATAGAAATCTGTGAAGCTCTAAGATTACTGGTTTTTACAGCTCTGTCTGGACTGATAAACTCAACAGGGTTTGGACATGGCCTAAGCCAGGGTCCTTGTGTTTCTATACTGCTAAATTTTTAGGACACTCCCTTGCACGGATGTGACGTCTGCCAACTCCTATTCTCCCAGACAATGTCCCAGCATGTTTCATGGATGAGCTGGGACAGTCCTAGAAAAATCCGGTTTTATTTGGAGAAAATTTTATCAAACCTGGAATGTTAAAAAATGTAATAATAATGATCTTCACAGTCACGTGAAGTTTTTCCTTTTCTGATTTATTTTGCTTAATTTCTTTTAAGAAACAGGAGAGCCCAATGAAATCCCAGTTGGAATCATTCCTCTGTGCTCTATAAACCTCTCTGACATTTCACAGAACATTTCATTGCTCTGTTTTAGCTACTCACCTGTAATCATCCTGTCTCTTATCTCTTATTACTGTCTATCTCATTTACTTAAATATCAATAATGTGATTCTTCTGAGGAAAAAATCTGGATTTGGATTGCAGCATTTTGCTCTCACTGGGTTACATTTATATCTGAAAGGATGGGGACAGAAAAAAAGGGGAAGGAGTTGCAGAGGCGACATCAGTAAAACAAGTCCTAATAATGTGATCTCCCTTCCAAATGGTGAGATGAGCAAGATACTACAAAATATGTACAAATAAATATTTTTCACAAGTCACCTGCAAGATTTTAAATCTGGTTATAAAAAAAATGCCAAAAAGAATCAAACAACCATGGTAAGTATCCCATCTACCACACAATTCAGTAAGGCAACACTTTCTCATCTCCAGATCTGTCACTTGAAAAGTTCTGTCTGTGTGACACATTTTTGAATTTACCTTCTTTATGTTTTTTACTGTTGTTTTGGAGGAGTCTCAGGATCCAGGATGAATCATTTTCTATCCTTTTGCAATAATGTGTTGCAGGATCTTATCCTGCAACTTCGACACATCTTACTGGCTATTAGCTGCTTTCTCACTCTCATTAGCACAGCAAAAAATGTGTAGGGAATGCAGCCTCAATAGCTGCCTTTCTTTTTTATGATCTTTGTCATTAAGATGACAAATATGGAACATCCCTCAAAACAGCATAATTTACATTTTTAAATGTGAGAAACTTTCTGAGAATAGGGAGACTGTATATAACATGTTCAACCTTGCTCTGAAAGATAATCAAATGCCTCCTGAGTAATTGTAAAAATTTCCTTTTTTTGTAATGTTAATATTAAAAATAATTTCTTGGGATGAAGCCATGTCCAGAGTTGACATACAAGATGACAAGTTTAGTCTTGTGGATGTGATTCACAAAAATATCTGAGACAGATATAAGTATACTCCCAGTAAAATCAGTGATGAAATCTCAGTCAGAAAAGGATAACATTGAGTATTTTTGGAAACTTTCACTCAATGCTTTCAAGTGTGCTCTTTGACACATCAGCCTAGCCAGCTGCTGTTTATGTGGGCCCAACAATTATCTGCCATTAACCATTAATGAATTTATTCACTCAGTAGCTCATTACCATGAAGCAAATATTTTTTTCTGTTTTACACAGCCATCCCAGAACTAAAGAAAGGTATAAAACTATCTGCCTGTGAGACTGATGCCCTTATTTAATCACAGAACATGGGAAGCAACTACAATCATCTTTCCCACATTGTCCTAAATATTACACTTATATCCTGGTGCTTAGGATCAAAGAATATCTCAGTTCCTTGCCCTCATATCCTCATTCAGTCCTTGGCTTTGTAGATGGGTGTGCCAGAAAGGGCCCCTCATATTCCCAGTCCCAGGGATTATTTTTGTCATATCAACTTTTGTCCAGAAGATACTAAAATAAGAATGCTTATTTATTCCATGCACACAAGTTAGGCATCACCCTCACCCTCCCTGATCTGATTTTTCAAATCATCTTCAGTAAATAAATTATGGAGAGCTTTGCAATAAGATTAACTTGGGAACAGCACTTAAAAGAGAATATATCTTTTCCCGCTAGCCCTTATCTTGTTGAACAATCATAATGGTTTGGGAAGTGAAAAGATAGGATTACCAATGCTGAAAAGTAAGAAAGTGCCTGTCGCACTAATCTGAAAGTATTTGGATTATTCTGTGGATTACTTCTGTAAACTTGTGTACACTGAGCTAGCAATGGTGCTGCGTATTTATACCCAAGGCAAATGAATAAAACTCCAGGCATAAGCAAGTGTGCACACACTGCTGGAGGAATCACAGGGTGAATTGCTTCCCTAGGAATCAGAGAGGTACCGCTGAATGCTGGAAAAAAAGAGAGACTCTTAGTTGCCTAACAACCTTAAATGCAAAAGAACTGATAAAAGGGAAAGTACATCTCCAAGCTGAAGACCCCAGACATGAGATGGATTTTCCTCTGTCTTGTGCCGGTGGTGTTTACAAGGACATACTGCAGGACTGAAAAATTTTGGAATCTTTACAGCAAAGCTGAGGTCTGCATGTTTCGTTTTTCATACTGGAAAATCTGTAGAAAGCTATCTTTGAGCAGGGCTTGGGCTGTAATATGCAGGGGGAAAAAAATAAAAGGTAGATTCAAATTTTCTTTTATATCCTTTAGGAATAAAAGATGCCTGCATCACAAGTTATGGATAGTGCACATATGATTGTCCTGAAATTATGAGCCTGAACTAGGCTTTGGCCATACAAAAGTCATTTTTCCAATTTCCTTTGTTATTTTATCAATGTATCCTAATTTCTTCCTTTTTCCCAACTCTATTTTTGCTACTCTCATGCTCTATTTTCCTCTCTCCTCACTGTCTCACTCTTGTGGGAAGAGATTTTGGATGACATCTCCAGCCACTCTTTCTTTCTTTCTTCTGCTGCAGGATAAACTCTCATTCCCACTGGAAAGAATTGGCACATGGGAAGCTGATCCCATGGTTGTTCTGTTGTATCTTTCAGTAACCCTCAATGACTTCCCTGCTTCACCTGTGTATTTTCAATCCCTCCACAAACATATTCCCAGTCATTCTTATGAATATCCTCCTGTTCCCTACAGTTTTTCACAGTTGTCCCCTGGAAGAAACAAAAACAAAAACAAAAAAACCCAAAAAAACCCACAAAAAAAACCAAACCAAGAAAACAACAAAAAAAAAAAAAAAGGAAAGCAAATTGCCAGACAGATTTGACTTTGCCTGTAGGATATTCCAAACTTGCTAATCTCAGAAAAGACACTCGAACACCTTTCACCCACTTTTTTTTGTCTACATTGCACTTCCAAATTTCTTCCTGTACATTCCCTTTCCTTTCAATGGGAAAAAAAAACAGTTTTAAGGGTGTAATTACATTACTCACTTTTTAAGGATGCAAACAATCCCACACCAGAGTTGTCTCCTCCCTGCTTCCATTATAGGGGAGCTAAACAAATCCAGCACAGATATCTGCATTATAGACATCTGAGTTTTAGGCATCTACACTTGGCTGAATGTCACACTAAACCTGACCAACATGAGCCATTGATCTGTTCAAATGTCCTAAGCAACTAATAGGGCACATTCTCCCTTGCTTTACACCCCTAGGTAAATTCATGATTCCTAGCAAGACAAAATCCATCTTATTTTCAAAGACTAACATCATGCTATAAAATCAAAGGCCAAGTTTTACTGAGACATCATTAGAAACTTGGCATTGGTTTGTTTGGTATTTTAACCTCACTGCTTGAGCTCCATCAGCACTGAACAGATTATGAACCACTGCAACACAAGAGATCTCCTGTCATGTCATTCACCTGCAGGTTAATGTGGTAATATAAAGATATAAAGAGGAGTCAGTACATCCATTTCCTTCATCTAATTTTAACTGGAGAAGCTCAAATATTCACAGTGCAACCTCAGGATGTTGTTGTGCTGCAGAAGAAAACTCTGGGCCAGCTGCAAGAGGCAAACCCAGCCCAAATGTATTTATACTCATCTCTTTCTTCTTTACATTTCAGTTTTGACTATTTTTAACTCTCCTGAAAATAGTCTGAAGTTATAGCAAAGTCCTTGGAGAAATACCTTGCCTGAAAGAAACATTTGGTTAAAATTACAGTGGAAAACAAACAAGGCTAGCTGCTGCCATGTTTCCCTGAAATCCATTCTCTTCTGCTGTTAAGCAAGAGTCTCAGATCAGCAAAGAAATGGAAGATTGGGATTTTTGCTGGTTATGTGAGGACGGTGGTGGGGTGCTGTTTATCATTATTATTTAAATTAGTTTTATATCTTTAGAAGTAGCCAGACTAAGAGTTTCTCTGTCTTGCCCCTTTGTGGAGCAGGGATGGAGTATGACAGAGCCAATCTGCTTTGCTGAACCAGTCTGTCCTGCCTGGACAGGATTTTATGTTTTGGTGATTTATGTGGGTTATTTTCCCCTAAACTACTGAAACTCTGACAAGCAATTGCTACTCTCGTCTGTTCCATTGTCTCTACCACTTTCCTTCTTTCATGGATCCCATTTTCAGGTTTACCACCTTTCCTGAGTTTAAACTTCTCATTATCTCTCTACGACTCCCTGAAAGGAGTTTGTAGCCAGGTGGATGTCACGCTCTTCTCCCAGGCAACAAAGGCAGGACAAGGGAAAACGGCCTCAAGCTGCACCAGGGGAGGCTCAGGTTGGACATCACGAAGAAGTTTTTTCATGGAAAGGGTGGTCAGAAATTGGAATGGGCTGCCCAGGGAGGTGGCAGAGTCACCATCCCTGAAGGTGTTCAAGGAATGAGTGGACGTGGCACTCAGTGCTCTGGGCTGGGTGATGAGGTGGGGATCAGTCACAGGTTGGGCTTGGTGATCTTGGAGGTCTCTTTAAACCTTGGTGGTTCTATGATTCAAAGATAAACAACCACTCCATGATTAGACTTCTGTCCTGAGAGGCTAAAATCTTTGTCTTTCATAAACATACAGGAGGATTGAGCCCAAATATCCCAACTTCCCCAAATATCCTGACTCAGCCACAAGGTGTACCTATATACCAGTGAACTAAATCATTTCAGGCGCTGCTTTCTGGCCAACTCCATGAGCTGGTCTTTCCATACCATGAGACCCTCATAGCCTCAAATCAAGGTGCCTGCATGCAACCTGCTTGTGAGGAATACTGTCAGGCCCACCCCAGAACGTGAACTGTGCCCAGGAATCATTTAAACAGTTGTGATTTTCCACGAGCAAAAGTGCACCAGGGCCCATAATGAGTTCTGTTGCCTGAATCTGAGCTTCAAGACTGTTTAATGTGCTGCAATAGATCCACTCAAAGAGATGAGCTACTGCTTTTATTTAAAGATTTTCAACCTGATACTTAATTTTTAATTTAATCCAAAAACTTTTTTTTGCTTAGTCAAATTCCCCTTTTGCTTGCAGTCAGCCAGAAAAGAAAGGAAAAAATAAAAGTAAACTTAGCTTAACCACATTAATCAGCATGGTTTGAAGAAATCAAATATAACAAGGGAACACAGGAGGGCTTCAGCTGCCATTTAAATTGTTTTATGCCAAGACCATCATCTTGCAATCAGTGAGTAACATAATTCTTACAATGCCTCCTATTTCATCCTTAGTTTTTCCTTCTTTTCCCTGATCTGACTGAAATAAAACCTGGAACAATTGGCTTCAGCAGTGCAAAGTCTAGTAGGAAGAGTGCACTATAAATACAGTGTAGAAAGATAAAGCTATTGCCTTTATTTGACAAGCTAACTGTTCCCCAAGCACTCATCCACCAGCCTTATAAAAGGAAATGTAGTTACTGAGGTCCAAATTCACCGTTGGTTTAAGTGTGTGCGATTCCACTGAAGTCAACACAATTGTATCCGTTTACTTTCATGGTGAATTGGGACCCAGACCTTTACTGAAGTAATAAAAGGTCAGTCAAACATACAGGCAAGAGACCAAAGCTGTGGCTTTGCTCAAAAGTTCTTGGCATAGGTGATAGTGCCAGTTAGCAACACAGCTGAACAGGCAGTGGAAGAATAATCACTGGGGAATATCAGCAAGTCACAGAGGTTTAGGGGCACATTACATCAGCAGATTTGTGATAAATAATTACAGATTTTTGCCTTCTGTAAATGCAGAGAAATATTTTTTTAGCTTATGCTGGAACAGAAGTAAGGTGAAAAAATAATGAGGCTGAATACCTTTAAGATAATGTGGAATATTTTCATTAAAGGGCTAAATGAGTCTGATACTAATGAGTCTCTTGTACCATTACATATATTTCCTTCTGAAGGCATTAGGTTCTGTGAGAACTGAAAGTCTAAATTGGCTCATGAAAATGGCACCATTTGTCTCAGTCACTGTTGAATTTGGGATGCTCAGACAGCATTGCCTCGCCAGTCACATCTAAGGTAGCAAGAGTCATAGTACTTAGAAAAAAAATAAGGATGAGTCCCACCAGCTGGATATGACTTGATCTCATGGTCCCAGGATCTCGTTTACTCATATTATTACACTGCTTAGGAGCACAACAGGACATCAACCAGGAGATTCACATTGTCTAAGTTGAGTGTGTAGTTAGGAAACTAGTTTAAACAGCTTGTTTAAACTAAGGCTCTCTCTTTAGTCAATGGAGACTGTATAATTAGTAAAAGCAATTACCATCCTGATAGCAATTCTCTACAGCAAAGAGATTTGTGTGTTGCCTGTAGCACAAATGGAAGACTATGTGTGTGCAGGAGGACTTTGGAGGGCAATGCAGGGGGTGACCCACAGAGTCAAGAGAAAGCCACTAACGACCAATAACAATGATGTAAATACATTATGAAGCAATCTTACAACAGTGAACCTACATCAGTGTTATTCGCTATCTCACCCACATTTCTGGATCTCAGAAGGGACAACATGAAGAAAGTGACAATCATGCAATACAGGAAAGCAGCAAGGACACAAACAAAACTGCAGTGATAAGGAAACTTTCAGAATATACCAAACTTATATTTACTGAGAAATTGAAAATTTTTGTCGAGACTGAATAAAGTGGATTGAATTCATTCAAAAGATAGATGGTTGAGCATACCAGTTGAGAGTAGGTAGTAAGTTTAAAATGGCTAGTAAGCCTATTAATCCCAGTTACCATCACTATTGAGGATTAAGGATGACAGATCTTATATAATGCTGAGAATATCTCAATCCATGTCCTCAGACTCTCATACCTCAGAGAAAGCTGGGAACACAACCTGCAATCTCACCTCTACAACAGAGAAAAAAGTTAATCACAAATCAGAGAACTATCAAAGGGCTGGAGCACTTCCATGGAGACAGGCAGAGAGAGTTGTTCAGCCTGGAGAAGTAAAGACTTTGGGATGACCTCATTGCAGCCTTCCAGTACTTGAATGGGGCTAGCAAAAGAGGGAGAGTGACTTTTCACATGGGCAGATAGTGACAGGACAAGGAGGAATGGGTTTAAAACTATTATCTCTACTAAAAGATGAGAGATTTAGACTAGATGTCAGGAAGAAGTACTTTACTCAACGGGTGGTGAGGCACTGGAACAGGTTGTCTATATCCCATTCCTGGAAGTGTCCCAGGCCAGGTTGGACAGGGATTGCAGCAACCTGGGACAATGGAAGGTGTCCCTGCCCATGGCAGGGAGTTGGAACAAGATGATCTTTAAGGTCTCTTCCAAAACAAACCATTCTGTGAGTCTATGTTTGTTTAATTTACTCCTAAAACCTTTTACTGATGGAGATTCCGTCACCTGCCCAGGCAGAGGTAGTCTACACGTAGAAAGTTTACCTAATGACTAATCTAAATCTTCCTTGCTACAGCTTAAGCCCATTGCTTCCCATTCTGTCCTCAGTGGATATAGAGGGCATTTCCTTCATTTTTGCAACAAACTTTTCCTTGGCTGCAGCCTGGTTTCCTCTCTCACTTCTATTTTCTTTGCTCATAAAATTAAAAGTAATTCTAAAATATGAGTATAAAATATTTGATATATACACTGATTCCACAGGCATTATAATAAGCAGGTTATTTGCAAGTGTAAAAATTGCATATGTGAGATTTTGAAGCCGTATGTTTGCTTTAAATGCATATTTTTAATTTTCATTTGGGATTGTTTGAGTTATGAGGCTTGCTTTAAAAATATTCAGGTCAACCAGTCTTCTCCTCCAACTCTCAAAGGGTTAAGCCCCTGGCTGATAATTCCCTTTGCAAGTCATATCCTTCATTACAAGTAGAATCCTTAGAAGGGGACATATTTCATTTTTTAACTGGAGCATATCTAATGATCCGGGGAAAGCCCTGTCTCACAACATTTGATGTAGCCTCAGACAAGAAGAGCAAGGTGGCATCAGCCTCTTCCTATTTAGTCATGAGCCAAGGAGCTGCACCAGTGTACAAGTGACACGCAGAACACATGCATCAAAGTAGCAGCTCAATCTGTATGGCAAATAACCCTCTTTCGTGGCTCAGCATGGTTGCTGGCCCTGAGCTGTACTTCCAGTAATTGACATAGTTGCCCAATGCTAGAAAACAAACTCAGAAACTATTCTCATTAGACATCCCCCTGGTTTGCTACTCAGTTATTGTAAAACCCAAACACTGAGCTTCCTACCAGCGTGGCTCTGTTTTTAATTAGTTCGGATGGCACTGGGCGACGCGCCAAGGAAAAAAATGAACTTCCTGTGATTGAGGCTTGTTGCTCAGTATGTTGCTTCCTCCACACAGAGATTGTTTTCACAACATTTTCTGAAAAGGAGCTACTGACAGAAATAATATAAGTTTTTACTGCTTTTGATTTTTTTTTTTATTCTGCCTTCCATGCTTATAAAAGGCGGCTCAAAGTCAAGGTTCCTTAAAGTTACTGTGTCATTATTTTGCCTTTGTGTGACTTGGCTGATTAAAGACATCCTAGCAGATTAATTTTTTAATAGAATAAGCACAGGATCCTGTTAAAAAAATTTAAGACCAAGGACTTTTTAGTGGCTTAAATAAATTAATTTGGATATGTTCAGGCATGGGGTGGGGAGGGACTTGAGGCTTATATTCAACAGCATAAGTTGTCACAATGTGAGTAGGGGTGAGGGAAATGGCAGATAAATGTGATTCAAAAGCAGAATTAGTGTCTCCATGTGAGAATGTGATGAGTCTTAGCAGTCTCCTTCATTTCTTCTTATGAGGCTTCTCAAGTTAATTTCATATGAAAGGCTCAAACACAATCATTTTGTTCCAGTGAACTGTAGGCAGGATTCACAGCCAGACACCTGTGTTTAAGGGTCTCAGAATGGCATGTCTGTGTTTGTGCTGCCCCTGATTTGAGTCAGGGAAGATGAAGATCCAGTTGATACCACCACTGGAGTCCACAGAGCAGTTAATCTGATCAAATCCAGGTAGGTATTTCTTGTGTGAGCTGAATTGCTTTCCAGGCTCCATTGACTTGTCTGGACAGGATCTCCACTAATCATGATGGGTTAGACAGCCAGAGCAGATGAACACATTCAAATTTCAGATTCCTGACTGCAGACCTACATAAGAGTAGGCGTCTGCCTGCAGGTGAGTGTAACTGCTCTCTAGACTCCCATTGACAACACTGATAAGTGCTTGATTAACCACCCACACACATGTATCCAGTGCTGTCTGAGATGCCCTCAAGCCTCATCCTGCATCCAGCTGTCTCTCTAGAAGAGAGTGGCTCTCCTGTAAGTCCAGGGTTATATTTATCAATCCCATATGGGTGTCTCACAGGCCCCTCAATGTCTCAGATGGGCACCAAAAGACTATGTCAAGTCAGATTTGAGCTCTCAATTTTTAGTGACAGCAATGAGAGACTGGGCACCAAGTACACATACAAATTCCCATGCTATAATTACCAAAATTAGACAGCTGCATCAGGGGAGGAATGTCACCTGCTATGTGACTTTCCCTGGATTACTGCTACTTTATTTGATACACTGGTAATTCTTTCATAACTAATTCCGTGCCTTAAAATTTTCATATTAAAGGATGGTTTAGGAGAAAAGAGATAAACTCATCCTGAAAGCTTCTTGAACCTGGTTTGTACAGTTGGATGTCAGCTATGACAGCCTGTTTGCCATTGCTCAACTGATTTGTGGCAGCCTCATTTCTACAGGTATATAAAGACATAAAACAAGCAATCCAGCCAATTAAATTATATTGTCAGTCAAGTCAGAACAAAACCAGAAACAGTGTTTTTCTTTCTCTTTGTATTTCTGTAATGACTTGTTTTACTTTTTAAAAAAGGAGTATGAGATGCATCACAGCACATTAATGTGTAAGGATCACTCTGATGGCATTTGAGAGCACAACAGGCCAGATTTCAGAAATGACTTCTACTACAGTGGGTATAAAATGGCATCTGCAGACCATGCAAATAATTGGAGCACTAAACAGGATAACTGATCTCAATACTATTTCTTAGTTCTGCTTATATTTATTTAATTAATTTATTTTTAGGAAGGACACAGTATCTCTGAAATACATCTGTAAATATAGAACATCATCACCACTGCAAGTAAATTTTCTTCTCTGTTAAAAAAAAATGAAAGGATATTGAGACAGGTAGAAAACAGAAGCAAATTCTACCAAAAACTATTAAATAGAAAGACTCCAGAGATTCTTGAGCCATAGATCACCAGAAGCAAGAAGAGCTACCTAGGAATTAGTGCCATGTACTTGGCACCTTATACAAGTCCTTATGCACTCTTTGTGGAGCTCAGTCAAACACAGGACACTTGACCAGCAGACTCGCTTTGCATTCAGTCCATACTGAGCTGATATTTTCCTCATGTTCCTTGGGAATATCCAATTCATACCCAATTTTGAGTAACAGCAGCTATGGCTAAGACAACTGGTCCTTCCCTTCTGACTTTGGTTGTCCTGAAAAGATTGCCAGTCAGGATGGCATTGAAAACTAAAGTCCTTCATCTCAGAGCACTGATTTTGGACTCTGGAGAAGTTTAAGAAGATGGAGAGTCTTGAAAGAAATTTCTATGAGCAGATCTTTATGTGCTTCAGTATTCTAGGGCCTACAAACACCAATACAATTGGTCTATCAACCATATTCCAAAATATTGCTCCACCTATTGTCCTTATATAAAAGCATGGGCTTGGTTTCCAACCACTCTTATGGAAGAAAGTTTGAGGATACAGAATCACAGAATTGTTGAGATTGGAACCTCTGGAGATCATCTTGTCCCATACCTCTGTTCAAGCAGTCATCTACAGCAGGCTGCATATTATCAAAACCACAAAAAAACCTAGATGGCTCTGGTTGAGAGCAGTAATGGGACACATCGGCATTCCACATCCAAGGCAAGATTTTGAGTGCAGAAGTCATGAGTCACAGGATGAAGTTTCTTCTGAACTCAACACCAGCATGTTGGCTTGCCTTGGCACAGGCACCAAGATGTAACTACAACCAGATGCAAGGCCAGCTGCTCTTTTCATAGTTTCATTCATTTAGGGTAAAAAGCAAGGAATCTCTCTGGGGCTGGAAATATAACCTAAGTCTTACCTGGAAAAGCAAATACAAACTAGGTAGGATATCGATACCTTATTTATCTCAAAAGCTGCTGGCCCTGTGTCTGGGCAACTGAACTGAGCCCAGAGGGTTCACAAAATCACAGAACAGCAGAGTTTGGAAGGGGTGGCTCAACATCATCTAACCCAGTCCCCTTGCACAGAGTATGGTCACCTCGACCAGGTTGCTCAGTGCCATGTCCAGTCAGCTTCAGAGAAGGGTCTGCTTCTGTCTTATTTGGTCTCACCCAGGAGCCTTCTCTTCTCCAACCCAAATAATCCCAGTTCTATTCCTCTGTGTGAGAAGTTAAACAGAAGTTTATGAGTTCATATCTTATTATGTCCCATAGCTATGTCTTGAGTTTGGTCTAAACCTGAGATCCAGGCAGTGATGGATGGGACACATCAAGGTCCTGCTGTGCAGAACTCACCCATGAGCCTGATTTTCTCTCCCAGTATCACCCTGGCCATTATTTACCATTTCTTTATGTTGCAACATGGTTCCTCAGTTCTATAACAACTCTAGCTCCAGTCAGGAACCAGGCATAATGGTATTTCAAGAGCAGAAGGCTCCAGGGAGGCCTCAGAATATCTTTTAATAACTAAAGGAGCTCCAAGGGAACTGGAGAGGATCTTTGGACAAGGGCTTGGACTGACAGGATGAGGGGGAATGGATTTAAACCAAAAGAAGGGAGATTTAGATTAAATATTAGGAAAAATTTCTTCACTGTGAAGGTGGTGAGAAATTGCAACAGAGATAAAAGAAGCAAAAAAGAGAAGCTTTGGATTCCCCATCCTTGGAAGTGCTCAAGGCAAGGTTGGACAGGGCTTGCAGCAACCTGGCCTGGTGGAAGGTGTTCCTGTCCATGGCAGGAGGGTTAGTACGAGGTGAGCTTTCACGTCCCTTTCAGCCTAAACAATTCTATGATTTTTTTTGCAGTATTCTTTAAAGAAAAAACTTCTCAGCAAAACCAATCCAACCATAAAACCTTTATGACTTTTGATTAAAATCTCGCGCCTTTGTTCTGTTATTTTTCATTTTCCTACCCAGGTCTTGGCGCCTTTTCTTTCAAGAATTTCACAGAAAGGCCCTTTCAAATCATGCTTTTTCTGTCTTAGTTCTCCAAGGATTTTGCTGAAAGGTGGTATTTTGTGGTCCTGATGGTATTTTAGGTGCCCCAAAAAGCATGTAGTTCTATCAGCCTCCTTCATAAATCTGAATTTTCAAATGGTTTTCTAGGAGCTATACAGGTTGGCTTAATTTACAGTGTTCCCCCCTGACTGAACAGGGTATCAGAATCTAGTCCTTAAAATCTGTGCATTTAGATTTAGCTTACACAGAGCAAGTCTCAATCTTCAGTGCTGAAATTCCAAAGCAGGCACTGGAGTTACACGAGGGATTAATTTGATTCTGTATTTAGATTAATAGTACTTGTATAAATACTGACTTAGAGCTGATGTCAATCTTTTATGCTAATTGCTAGTTAGACCCATACAAAGACAAGCTTTGCTTGGACCACTTTTGTAAGATTGTTATCTATCTATTGTGGAGAGATTTACATTTGCTTTCCATTAACATTAATAGGAGCTGTCCACATAAATCACTCATCGCCTGTAAGAAAAGATAAAATCCTACTAAGTTCAGAGAACACAGGCTTTCCCAATCGAAAAATCTATTAATAATAAAACTCCTACCATGTAAATATCTGACATCTGAACTGTATAGTAAATAAAGTGGTCCATGAAGTGATTGCTTCAAGGGGAAGCAATGCTTGGCTAGCTCCAAACTATTTTTAAAAACTCACATAAATCCTCTGGTATTGGTAAAAACATAAATAAAGCAAACAGCTGCAGAGAAAGGAGGAGGAGCAGGAGCATAGTAATTTCAGTTGTTATTTTTATTTGCCTTCATTTTGTTCTACGAGGTAGTGACAGATCCAATAAAACACCTTGTTTTACACACAGAGAGGACAAAGATTACTAGAAATGATACAAAAACCTCTTAGCTAATCCAGATGTAACTGGGCATGAGCTCACTTAGGCTGAGAAGTTAAAGGTGACCAGATGCAATGCTTGCTGCTTTGCTCCTTGTTGCTGTTCCTTACAAAATTGATGCAATTTATCTCGCTAGGCCAGGAAAACACAGAGATCACTGGCCAGAACTCCCTGGTACTTGGCACTGGGCCAGCCTTGATTATGATCTGTGTAACTCTTCAATATGATGACACACAAAAAAACAAAAGCAGAATTGTTTTCTCCTTTCTGGTGATGTAAACCTGGATTGATTTAAGTGGGGTTACAATAAAGTATCAGTGAAAAATCAAAAGAACCAAGGTTTGTCCATCATGTTGCCATCATTTAATCCTCTCCATACCACTGAGTGCTGTTTTTTCGAGGGATTCTGTAAATGGGTTGCCAAAATCTTTTATGTGTGTTTTAAAATATACTCACACATCTATTGTTTTGTCATTCCTTCTATACTTAAAAGGGCAACACTGAGCATCAATTAGAAGTCGTTGGTACAGCACTGTGCCATTAAAAGTCACCTATTAGAAAGCAAACTGGATGCAATGTTACATTTTGCAATTAATGCCTAATCACTCGACACTAACGAAATGAGCAAAGTGAACATTGTGGGCATACCTGGTGTGTGAGAGAGGGGAATAGTTGCTGTGCAGAAAACAACATTTTTTCTGAATTAAAATATCTCATGGGAATATAACTATTTAAAAATATACTTTTGAGTTTCACAGGTGAATATCTAACAAAATTATTCTGGTTATTAATAATTAATTTCTTACAGAAAACACATAGTTTTGGCTTTCTAATGCCACAATGTTCTGTGCTATTAATCATATTTTATTTATCTTCAAGACATTCCAAATAAACTCCTGCCATGACCCCACGATCCTGTGGTAGAGTCCAAATATCTTCTTAGGAAAGATGAACAACCTTAAAGAAATAAAATCTTTAGAAGCAACCGCTTCCCTGGCAAGTTATCCTGATGGATCCGGTGAGCTCTTGGCTTGAAAACTGTGGTTTCAATTTATTCAACCACAAGATCTCTGGATCTAATGCCTCTGTCTCTCTGTTACAATAAAGAGCCTTCCAGTGCAGCACGAAACCTCCCTGGAGAGGCAATTCAGGTTGTGCTGATACAGTTCATGGACTGATTTACTCCATTTGGGGTCTGGCCAAGGTTTTACCACTGGCCTTGGTTATTAGGTGGAGAGGAACAATTCCTCTCTCTTAAGGAACACTGTGGCAGCCAAAGGTTAGATTGATTTTGGCTGCCACACAGCAACATCTTTCCACTTTATCAAATGCCTGATAAGCTTGGATTCACGCTTGGTGCTCAGTCCAAACATCTATTGGATTTGTGTAGGAAGTTGGTTGGAAAGAAACAACCATAAGTGTGATAACTTAGAAAAACTTTGACACCTGCAGGGATGGATGGGCAGGGTGGGAGTGAAGTGTTGCACTTGGCAAGGACACAAGAGAAAAAAAAAGGCAGAATAAAGATAAAAACTGTTAAATTCTTACATCTTGTGACTTGCAACATCGTATTCTGAATAAGCTGCTGAATTATACTCATTATATTTTAATGAGTATAATGATCCTCTCAGAAGAAGCATTGCTTGGTTTTTGTCTGTTCAGTACCCATCACAAGGAAATAAAGATGGGCAGGCAGGCAAACAGACAGGTAGATACTGAGAATATCTTTGTGGTCTCCCTTTCAGCACAGTACCACAAGAGGATTTATAGCACAGTGGCAGAGTGCAGAGCCCTAGATGTTATTTACACAGCTAAAATATGAATGTAAAGAAATCATGGTGTAAATGCAAAAAAACATGGAACTATTTCTCATCTAAGCAGAAGTATATGAATGTACTTCTCGTGACAATAATTTAATTAGGAAGCTTTATTTGTAACAGACACGGGTCATTCTTATGGTGGACAAAAGGATTCAGCAGACCAAAAATAATAAAAATAATTATTAAACTAAACCTTCCAAAACAGAAGAGGCTGACCATGAAAAAGAAAGCTTTGTCCTGCGAGTCCTAAGAATAACAATAGACAGCACCTTTAGTAAAAGCGTTGCATTGATATTTTACATCTAAACACTTTCAACCAATGTTGAGACCTCTCGTAAAAAATAAACAAAATCCTCCAAAAAAAATACATTGATTGCACATCTGTGTAGACAGACAGGTGTGTTGAAAGAGGAGATGCTGTGATAGAAGGAGAAAATCAAAAAAGAATGGAAATGGCCGATCCTTTCTTTGTGACATATTTTCTTTCTCATCCTTGCATATTTGCATTAAAGTGATTGTGAATAATGTACATTTGACCAGTGCTGTCTGCGGAACTAATGCCTATTAAAGTGATGGGAAGTAGCATATGTTGTGCCTTGGGCAGAGAAAGTCCAATCACCCCCACTGTGTGCAAGTCTCCAACTAAAATGCAGGACAGCCTGGGTTTTATCCTAAATGAACCCAGCAGGGAGAAACAGGACATAGTCTCTCATTCCACATTGAAGCTTCTAAACTAAGGCTTAAAGAGTTAGATTTGGAAAAATCCAAACATCCATCATTTGATTTACTCGTGGAGCTAATGTTATTTTATCTTTTCCTAGTGCTAGGAATACAAAAGGAAAGCAGTGAGGCAGGGGAAGTGGACACGTATGCAGGTTGTTTCAAGAACTGAGATGCATTTGTTTTATTTGTAGCAAGGGAAAGAAAAGAGGAAGGGGGGGAAAAGGACAAAAAGGAAAGAAAAGAGAGGGAAAAAAAAGAACCCTTCTCCACTCCTGTTATGCTTTCACATTTTCTGCCAGTGCACGATTTTGTCAGTAATTGCAAAACGGTTTGGGTTTGTTTGGTTTCACTTTTATGTTCCTGCACTGTACTAGAAATGTTCTGCTATTTGAACAGTTTGTAAAGCATTTTTGAGTCGTATTACATAATCTTCCCAACGACCTCCAGCATCAAGTTCAGATCTAAAGCAGTCTTTCTTCTACCTGTGTGAACTTGATAGCTGGGGAAAAAAAAAGGCAATTACAGAGCTGTACGAGAATAACAAATTCAGCTGAACTAAGGAAATAAAAATTGCAGAATTGTCATGTTTAGATCTGTAGCAACAAATTTTGCTTCATTACCTTCAGCATTACAAAAAGGAGAGGGGCAGGAGGTATAAGAGAAAGGAGGCAAAGCTTGTTTTTTTTTTTCTACATGTAGTATTCATAGGAGGACTTCTTTTCCCTTTCCCATGAAATAAATCTGTCTTAAATAGAAGTGTATCTCTTAGTGATGTGGAAAAACATTTGCTGCCAATGTAAATTAGAAGCAGGGGCAGTGAAATGAATGGATTGGCATGGGATCCCAATTACAGCAGTGCAAGGTCTGTCTGTCCCACCCAATCCAGGTTAGTGCACAGAAGAGAAATGAAGACTCCTTTTTTTTCATCATAAAAACAAACTGAATAGTTAATTTATTTTGTAATCTTGACAGCAGATTATTAGCATGTCTTAAACATTAATTATCACTGGGTGAGAATTTGTGAGTTGATACTTTCCATTGTCTCTTTATAGGGTCTAAACTAAGAGTTCTGACACCAGCTAGAGTCAAACTGTCTCAGAGCTACCACTGAAATTCAGATGCAGATTTGTAGTCTGAAATTCAATTACATCCCAGCTTCAAAATCCAAAGTGAGCTGCTTATTTGCACTTCTGCTCAGCTAGTGACTGTAGATAGAAAATATCTCCATTTTTTCCCTGTTTATTGCTAATGCTATTTAACGTTAAAAGGTAATGGGTAAATACAAAAAGAAAAAAGAGAGAGAATGTATTGCTGAGATAATTACAAGAAGAGGCTATTCCCATTAACAGGGCTTAAATTATATTATTAGACTTCTATTATTTTCCTCACTGTTGCCTAGGAAATGTACACTGGCTTTGGAAGAATTATTTTACATTTTATTTCCTCCTTGTTCTTATCTTCCCTGAATAATTCCTTAATACCAGCAATAACAAATTTTTTTTTCCAAAAAAATTGAATACTCAGAGACTCACTTGTATTCCACCACAGTGAGCATCCTTCACCCACACTCTGGGGCTCAACACTGCTTTGAGCCACTCCAAGCACATTTGCCCACAAAAATTGGCTGTGTCACCCAAGGCTCCTCTGCCCCTTCCCTTGCTGTTATAGTCTGGGGCTATGGAATTCCACCTTGAGCTGGATCCCCAAGATATGGAACCTCACTCTGAGCTGGATCCCCAAACTGACCTTGCTAAAGAAGATGAAGAGAGGGAAAAAATGAAAGTTCAGACAAATCATTCAGATGATTTGCCCAGTGAAAAACAAAAACAGTCACAACAAAAGAACACAAACCCAACTAACCAACCAAGAAAACAGCATGAAAGAGAGGAGGGAGATGTGTGGCTTCAGGTAGAGGGTCTTCATACCGTGATATAGAGAGCAGTTTAATCAGTTAAGAGCAACTGTGACATCACAGCTCTGACAAAAAAATACCCTATTCGAACATCTGCCAGACGGAACAGGCCAATAAAAGTGTTTTACAGGAGCTGAAGCACATGCAGACCTGACCTTGGCTCTGCCTGGCTCTGTCTAGTCCTGGTTACACTCACTGGACCTGATCCTGACTCCAACTCGTGTGCTTACGTCCCCATCCCCATAGAGGTGCCTGATGCTCTGGGCTGCAGGCTGACCCCATCCTTCTCCAGAGGTGGGATTCAGTTCAAGATTAAGAGACTCAGCTTTGAGGTCTACATGCAGTGTCTAAGCAGGCAAGAGCTGTTTCTGCTCCCATCATCAGTGGAGATATAAACAGTACAGTCAGTAAAGTCATGCCAGGCTCATTTTCCCAACAAATACAGTTTAGCCAGAGTATGATTTAAACTCTCCCGGCCTCCAAAAGGAGATGGGCAGATTCAAACTCTGTTTGGAACACTTCTTGGTCTGTGCTAATTCAGCCAGAACCATTTCCACCCCTGGGTTCTGGCAGTGTTACATTTCCTAGAATAGATGCTCCTTAGATGTCTGCCTTAAAAGAAGGTGAATTGTTCTCCAAGCTCCACTGACTGCGTCAACTAAGAGTTGGATTCAAGCACTCAGCCATAGGTGTCTAGTGCCACTTGTGATAATGTAGGCTATTTAATCAAAAGAGCCCAGGTCTCTTATATGCCCTATGTCACCTTATAGGGTCACGGACTGGTTGGGCTTGGGAGGGACCTTAAAGACCATCTAGTTCCAGTCCCCCTGCCATGGACAGGCAGACCTTCCACTAGAGCAGGTTCAGTATCTAATAACCTGACTAGGATGTAGCCAGCAAATCAGTAGCATCATGGACTTAGATGACTCAGTAAAACTTGTTTTGGAATTTAGTTATCTAGACTAAATTTATATATTATTCAGAAAGGGAATCCCACACTAGAATTCCTGAGTTCACCACTCCCTCCACCACCTATAGAAGATGGAAATGAAGGGGCACGAGGTCCTGATGCAGCTGGTGAGAGCAAACTTGCAGTGGAGACTTTGCTGCACTGAGAAATTCAACCCAGTAAAAATTTTTCTTCTTTTACTGCATTGTGAATAGGGCTTGATCCTTCACACCTACTAACAATCTAAATCAACCCATCATTATTTTCAGTTGACATGCTGTCATAGTCAGGTTAGAGACCCACAAGTGGCCATTTGAATATGTCCATCTCTTTCTCTTTCTTATTCCCACAAAAAGCAATATCTAAATATGTTCCTATTCATCTTGTACACCTGAAACTAGTAAAGAACAAGGATCAAAGTCCAGAACCAAAGGTGGATGAAATCTAAATAATTCTAGGCATCAACTTTTACCCCACTTAGAGGGCAGCCATCCTTCCCCTGCAGCAGCAGCTGCTCCTGTTGGATACTGTGGCTACAAACCCATATAATGTTAAAGTATTTTAAATACAAACTTGATTCAGATATTCAAAACTTAGCATTGAAGACTCTTCTCACTGCAAAAGCCCAGAGGGAGAAGATTTTAAGGGTCCTGAGTGGTGGGAACAAAAGGTCAGCTGTCTCTCACAAAGTTACATCAGTTCCTAGGGGCCTGTGCCATGACTATGTTTGAGTTTAGCCTTGATGCTTCATTCCCTAGTTTATTTTGACTGTTTCTTCCCAGTCTTTTCTTTTGTATGCTTACCCATTATTAGTTCACTTCTCATAATTATGGCTTTACTTTGGGTGGTGTGTTATAACTGCTCCTCTGATACTGGAGTTCAAGCACAAAATAGTCTATGGGCACCCTCTGTGGTGTATGTCCTCCTTAAATATTTTTTCCAAGTTCTGGTACGTATTCACTGCTGCTTGCATTATGTCTCCAACATGGTTGTGTCTTTTCCTCATTCTGCAGACTTTGTAGTTCACATTTAAGAAACTGTGACAGGAAGAAAAAAAAGGAGGATGGGCGTGAATTACAACCTGAAACAAAAGGATGGTTAAGATAATAAAAAATCCTTACAATTATCCAGTCTGACTTTACAACTACATCTGAAAGTTATGGAACGTGATCGTTTACAATAACCTTCCCCAGACCTATTAAGCAGTGCAATGATGAAAACAAAATGATTAAACCAAGATGAAGGGTTGTGAACCAAAGCTGGCTCAAAATTTCAACTCATAGGTCACCCTAAGGTAATTAGGCTTTTTAAACACCAAATTGACAGATTTTAGGTGCTTCAAGCTCATTCACAATTGCAAAAACTGCTTACAAAGATACCCCAAAATTGGAGACAACCTCAGAACTATGTTCAGTGCACGAACTCCTGTCCTTTTTGAAGTCAAAGAGATTTTCAGCATTAACTTCAATTGCACCACAATTTCTTTCCTGGTGCTTTTTGTACAAGCATTGATATGGCTTTAAAGAAAGGCAACTATTCTGTGACAAACTGAGCTCATAGTGAAGTAGTTCTTTTACCCCATGGGAATATTGTACCTCACCGCTAAAAAGCTTTATAATAAAATGTAGGAGATGGTATAAATAGACTCAGTGATGCCACTAGGTCAGTAAAAAATAACTAACTCCTTCAAAGATGGCTGGACAGTACCACATCTCTGTGCATCTTGCTTGGTCCTATTTATTGCTAATTTCAAAATGCATCTATTTGTCCTGTGAGTGGATGTGTTTGGCAAAGAAATTACAAGCAGCTACCACGGAGCACAGATGTTCATTGTCATCATTGATGGCAACAAATATCATCAGTCCAGGGCAAGATCACTCCTCTAAGGGGAAAGTATATATAGCTATCATTCAAAAACCTCAGCCTCAGATCCTTGATAGTTCAGTAACTCACAGTTTTGCCAGTGGGGTTGATAGAAGTTTCTTTGTTGTGATGGATGCATTTGCCATTACTCACCATACCGGTTCTCCCCTCCCCTCCAGCTGTTTTACTGTGGTACAATATCCAAAACCCATGAATCTTGCAGTATCCTAGCAGCCCGCTCCATAACATTCCAGCCTGACAAAATTAGAGACAATAATTCAAATAAGCTAAAACATCAAATGGGAAAGAGTCAAAGGAGACTTTTCACTAAAAGCATTGACTATTGGGGAACTGGGAGATAAATAGTGATCCAATAACCATCCTTGTCAGATCAGAAAGTGTCAATGTATTGACTGCCTCATTATCACGGAATTAATTACAGCTGTATCTCGCTAGATATTTAACTTATAGCTTGATATTAGGACTTTTTTTTCTTGATAAAATGATGAGGTTTTGCTTCAAGACTCTGAAGTTTGGGGGTGTTCCAGGTTTGGATTTTTTTGGGTTTTTTTTTGTTGTTTGGTTTGGTTTGGTTTTTTTTGTTTGGTTTTTTTTCTTTTCAACATGAATTGTATGTTTTGCAAAAGGAGGGTGACCTGGAAAATTAATCTCTGCTTATCCATGCAAACAGACACAATATCTCTGCAAATTTCCAGTCTGCCAGCTCCTTCTGAGATACTTCTGTGAAAGTATAGCTAGAAGAAAAAGGGCTTTCCATCTATTTCACTGTGATCAGTATGACTCTATATTCCACAGTGTGATGGAGTCCAATGACTGTGTCTGTGATGTGCCTGTTGGTAAGCAAGGGACTGCCTTGGGAAAGCCAATTTAGTCCATGTGATTGAGCAGGTGGTCACAACTCTATAAAAAAAAGAGTTTCAATGATCTCAAAATCAAGCCCCAACTTCCTGTTTAGATGTATATTCAGTAATTACAAGATCAGCTACCTTTCCAGTTTGGGGATCTACCTGAGATCATTATCTCTGGATGGTTCCCACCTAAAGCCAACAACAGTAGGAAAACTATTCAAGGTCCAAAATGGGCTCCCAGGGCAATGGTGGAGTCACCGTCCCTGGACGGACTTAAAAGATGTGTAGATGTGGCACTTGGGGACATGTGGTGAATTTGGCAGTGCTGGGGAGAGGTTGGACTTGATGATCTTAGAAGTCTTTCCCAGCCTAAACAATTCTATGTTTCTATGAGCTAACAGTGCACTGCATTAAATGTAACATTTCAGAACAGAAGCCCCATGTGAAATAAGGGCTTGTGAGTTGTTACTTCTTCAGTTTTAGCAATTTTTTTTTTTTTTAATTTGGCTAACATTGTTATATTTGATAAAAATTACCTGATGTATCATCACATTATTCATTTATTTCCAAGTGCCCACTTATACAGATATGGAAATACTGGTATTGGAAGAAAAGGCATCATTTCTACATTCTTTCAGGAAAATAACCATAGGAGCAAACCAGCTTGAGTGTCTAGATAGACAGGGTAGCTTGGTTTTCAGTAAGCTCTTTTTCTGTGATATTATCAAAACATCACTTAGGTACCTTATTTATGAACTTATTTTAAGATGATTTGTTTTCTACTTTGATCTTTGAAGGTGTCATAATGAATCTGGAGTAAATAGGGTGAAATCTAATATTGGATCATATCTGCAAGTACATCAGAGCAATCATTAAAAAAGTCAATGCTGTTAGACTTTGCAGGCTAATTTATCTTTGTTTTAATGATGTAAAAAAACATGCGGAGAAAAAAACAAAAATACATTATTTTCCAATGTGGGAAGGTGCAGGACTTTCACGGGTGCTTATGATTTTGACTGTTTTTACACGAGATGCAATTAACACGTGATTAGTTCCGTTTTTATTGTTCGGGGGCTTTTTAAGGTAAAACTATTTTCAGTGTTTGATTTCAGGTCCAGAGTGAAAGATAAAAAGATCAAGGGAACACATATTTTACTTACCAGGTTCAGCTGTGGAGATCATGTTGCTGAGGCAGAACCAAAGATGGTCACAACTGGCAAACTGGCTCCAATCACTCCTTAACTACACATTCCCTCATCTGGGTTTCATTCACAACTTCTTCCACCTCAAGCATATTTACAGCTTTTGGAGGCTGAATCCTGTTAAATTGCACCACTAGTAGCTCCTCCACATGCAGAAACCATACTTGATCTTAGCTCTGTGCTTCAAGAGTGCGGAAACCACAAAGTCCACATTGAAAAACATCCCTTTTCTCCCAGTTTAAATGCCGGACAATCCTCTTCACTGGCAGAGGAAGAGAGGGATTATTATCCTTTGAAGCAAGTAGCCTAAGAAACCAAGGCCATGCAGTCTGAGAGCAGAGAGACACTTGTTGGCTGTGCTGAATTTGCATCTACAACTTGCATTAGGCATTGTCTGCTTAGGAACAATAGTAAGGGAGACACTTCTGAATCCAGATCTTTACAACAATACCTCCCATCAGTTTCATCCATCTCTTAATATCTGTGGGTGCTTTCTTTTTCATAATAAAGTACAACTTGTAAAATAATAATAATTACCTCATAAGACAGATATGAAGCTTAATTAAATAAAGGTCGATTATCAGAAACTTGGAGCATGTGCAGAGCCTGTTTGCTATAGCTTTTCTGTTGCTAAGCTTTTCTGCAGATCAAGCCTGGGCTGTACAAGAAGTGATATGAATCATCTGTATCAAAAGAAATATGACTCATTCAAGGCAGAGCCATCCAAGACCACAAATGAGACATTATTTTGATAATGAGAGATTTATAGAGGAGACACAGGCAGAAGGATCTCCTGGTTCTTTTAACCCAGCCCCTATTCTAGGCCCCTACACAATCTCCTTAAAAATGTAATAATCTTCACTTGAACATCTTGACGGAGAAGGACTAGCCAGCAATTCACAGAAGATAGAAAGCAGATGAGCCTCCGTCATTTTTACACCTAAACTCAAACCAGACTTCATCGAGTTCCTCTGTTCTTTTACTG
The DNA here is from genome assembly GCF_000738735.6 of Corvus cornix cornix. NCBI lineage: Eukaryota > Metazoa > Chordata > Aves > Passeriformes > Corvidae > Corvus > Corvus cornix. Next base: position 111,145,539 of record NC_047056.1, on the reverse strand, counting down.
CTGGTTGCAAGCTGAGACTGGAAGTGGAAATGCCAAAGCATCCCAAAGACAGGCAGCATTTGTGATGGGATGAGAAGCAGATGTCGAAGAAATCTCTGAAGAGATGATCTTCTCACAGAAATATTGATGTTTTTTGTGCAATTGAAGCCCAAGTCTTCAACAAACAGGTGTATGCAGCCTCTACTCCAAAAGAGCTCTGTTTAAAACGTCTTTTGTGGCACATCTAACAGCTCCATAGTCATTGGAAATATCCCGGAGCATCTCAAAGGGATCAGGACCAACACGAGTCACTGACTCAAGTCATCAGTGTACCTTGATTTTAACTGCCCAGCTGAAGGTAAGTTAAACCCTGTCTGGTGAAGGTGCCCTGCCCACATCAGGGGCTTGAAACAAGATGATCTTTAAGGTCCCTTCCAACTCAAAGCCCCATCCAACGTGGCCTTGAACACTTTCAAGGATGGGAATGTGTCTGGAGTTAGGAACAGACTGAAATCCATCCCTCTCCTGTATTATTGCCTTATTTTGTGGTATGGAATTGGATGTTGGGCTGGAATTCTTAATACACTTTAATTCCCATGGAATTTAATTCACTTATTGGCCTCATCCAGTTGTGAAGTTAATGACACTGAAGATTGTTCAACTTTTGTAGTGAGAAGACTTAACTATTGTGAATTAAACATGATCGACTAGAGAAATCCATTGTATTTTCTCATTTTAAAAAATGAAAGCCATAGGTGTGATTCATTTTACCTGAGTGTGTTTAAAGTCTTGATGACTTTAGTTATGCTAACACACTTAAAGGTATAGTGATCACCTGAAATTAAAACTGTAAGCTTCCCAACTAAGAAAAATAGACTCTCATCAAGTCTTTCATCTCAGCTATGTTAAATTCATATTTTAGGTCTATTGATCTCAGAATTACCTGTCTTCCCCACCGCACACAAGGGGAACCCACAACAACCTCCTTAAATTTAGACTTTTAAAATCTAAACACCTAAATTCCATCTGAAAAAGGCACTGAGGCATAATTTAACACCTTAACTCTAACCAGAAACCTGGCTGCAAGCATCTTCTGACAGAATATTTACAATAAGATATTTGTTCATGGAAAACTACTTTTTTAAAGAAAAAAAGTAAATTTAAGAATGAATGAGTTATATTGAAAGTTTTATGGGTCTACAAGGAGCTAACAGAACATAACATTTTGACTCAAGAGGTTTTTTTAAGGGTGATCAAACCAAATGGGTATTAAGTGAGGATACTGTAAACACATTCATAAAATATTATTTCTTTTTACATGCACATTATCTTTATGATTGCCATAAACCTGAGTATTAGTATTTTTGCCTTGTATTCTTGCAAAATCTCAGAGCACTTTAAAGTGATTAATTAATTAATTATAGCTCAAACTCGTTCTCACGGATAAAAAACTGCCTGATGAGTTCCCTGATGTACGGAGTCCCTTATGGTTACTGAACAAGTCGGGGAAAAAAAAGGAAATCTTTTTGCCTGCAGCTTTGCCACCAGGAAGAAAGACACTTTCAAATTGCACCACAGGGCTCAGGCTGCAGTTTTTCAACCCAACCCTTTTGACCAGTTATCTATGGATATCTGAAACTGCTGGTGGAAGGGTTCATGAAATGAAGAGCAGCTTGACGCTCCACCAAACACATTGTTTTAAAATAAATAGATACTTCACTCCCATTTATTAAAGCTAAAAGGGATTTGGAAACAAATTTAATTTCCTAAACAATTGGGGATTTCTCAATAGATTTGAGGTGTTTATTTCTCTGAAGGACACATGAATCCCATCTCACTAACACCTATTAAAGGTGGCACTAAAGTCAGTGTTAAGCTCTTGGACCAAACCTGTCTTCCAGCTTCTGTGTATGGATTCAATACAAAAGAATTAGGAACCTCCAGACAGTGATTCACTCTGTCCTAAAGCAGGTTGCTTGTTGATTAGCCAGGACTAGGAGTCTAATCTATATACAACCAGCATGAAGCGAGCTTAATTCCTTCAAAAACAATCAGCTACTGCTATAATGGAAGTCTTACACAAGTTAAATCAAGCTCTTTTAGTACCAAGCCAACCAGACCACTTGTTTCAAGCCCAAATAAACATCTCCAGTAACAACCAAAACCAAATGTGAGAATTACCAACATAAATGTTCATTTGGATGAAAAAATAAATCCCTGTATTCTAAGGATATTTGGCTTAAATCAAACAACCAGCTAACCTTTGAACCAGCACTGGGAAGTTTCCATTCCAATGAGAGCTTTAGGAATCCATGCCAACAACCTACACTCCATCCCCAGTTGGCAGGAGGTTGGCAGGGATACAAAAAAACATGTTAACAATGCTGCTTTTTTCTATATATACAGTAAACCTTATGTGTATCAACACACTTGTTTAAACAGCTTTTTGAATCTGACTCACAATCTTCATGAATACATAAAAAGTTCCAGATGTTAAAATGTCCCAGGACGTGCATTTTAACCAACTTTGTTCTGCATTTGTAGCCTGACATACAAAGAGGGCATATTGATCAGAATTACTGGCATACTTACTGCTTCAGTTTTCCTGCTTCCTACTGAGTGGTATTTGCCATGGAATGACTTGTCTTTGTGCTATTTATTCCTAGCACGCTGCCCTTGGGATCCTGGATGCTTTGGAAATTCCCTTCTCAGCAGCAGCTGGAGACTTGAAAAAGGAAGAAAGAAAAAAGAAGGGGGGAAAGCAGTCTGAGACCTCACAGGTGCAATGAGGGTGAGGTTGAGGGGAGGAAGAGAAGAGAGTGAGGAGAAAATGTGTTTTCCCTTCTCTGTCTTTACAGGAACTGACCAGATAATGCCCAGGTCTGTGCTCAGCTCACCATTGGCATGTCCATGGCAGAGCCTTTGCACCAGTGCAAAGTCACTGCTTGCTTTAACTCTTGCCCGTTATTAAATTTAAGACTTGGAATCCCCTGTAGCCATTTGCTTTCATTAACAGTGAGCATGTGCACACAGCCAGAAAATCTAAGGCCTGGGAGAAACACACTGCAGAATGTTACAGCTTCAGCAAAAGCCTGCTAGAAGTGAGGTATCCTGGATGATTTGCATGAGAATTATCATAAAGGCTAAGTGGAGCTTAAAATCAGAATCTGTGACTCTTTCGGACCTTGCTTGCGTTGATGCCATACCAGTGCCACATTTCTGATTTTGGTTTAACTACTTCTGAATATGAATAAGTAAAATGTAGATGGATCTTTTTGAAGTGTCCTAATTATTCTCTTATAAAAAAGGATGAAGCACTGAGCTCAAGGTCTGTAAAAGGTTGATGGATCCTGTGCTCCTCTATACTTGGAGTTGCATCTTAGAACGTTATCCAGTTCATTTATTGCAAACACCCAAAACAGGCACCACAGAAAGCAGCAGGTACTCACTCCATGGAGTAACCCAAATGATGACATTTAGGCTCCCTGATGAGTCAGCTGGCACCATCAGTACAGACAAAGAGCTCTCCAGGGACTATGTGCATGTTTTACTCTGTGACTTTACAGTGAACAGTGCATACATGATGACAGGAGCAGGAGTCTTCCATCCCAGCGCACAAGCCAGCTGCAAAGCAATTTTCCCTCTTTTTCCCCTGGTCCCATAAAATTTGCATTCCTCCCTGCAGAACAGCCTGTGCCTGGTGTTAGGAATGAAGAGTAAGTCCCTATTTCCTTCATTTTTCTCCTTTGCCCCAAATCTCCTGCTACAGACTGGATTTTGATGTGGAAGACGCCTTCTGGGCAAGGCAAACCATGTGTTCTTCAGGACCATGATATTTTAGCTGAACTCATTCTGGCAGAGTTAGGAACAGCCTGTGCAAGCCTGGCTTGGGCACCTGACACCATGGATCAGGCACAACAACAGCTGACTCAGCAGGGGCACACACAGCCCCAAGTACCATTTAGGGATAAATGAGAGGTGGGCAGGTGGGAGAAGTTTCACAAACTTGGCTACAGCTGTGAGTGAAGGGTCAGAGGTGGGGCAAAATAACCCACTTTTGATCTCTTGAGCTTCTGGGGTTTCTGGTTAAAATTAAATATAAGTGTGAGCTGGCACCTTCTCTCTGCTCCACCAGCCCTTAGCAGGATGTTTAATACTTGGGGAGCCACAGGCACTTGTATGTTGAAAACAACGCTGAAGTACCTTTACCTGTAACTGAATCCCACCTCCCTTTATCTCTGAATGATACTTTATGCATTTGCATGCTTGGCTTCATCTGGCACTGGCAGTGCCAAAATACAAGCAAAGGATTTAGGTGTTTTCCAAGTGGTGGGAATGAGGCCTCATGGTCCACGATTTTGCCTGATGGCAGCAGCTAAAGGACACTGTAGCTATATAATTAATGCTTAAAGACTTCAGGCGTACCAAAGCTTAAACAGGTCAAAGTCTTTGGCTTCTTAATATTTAGATCAGCAATCTAAAGTAATGTGTCTCAAACACTGCAGAAATTTATTCGGATTGGAGGTGTTCCCCACAGGAAGAGTGAATTCACCTCACCTAACTTTAACCATCAGAAAGTCAGACATTCATCTACACTGTTCAATCAGTTTCTCTTACAGCCAGTGGAGAAAGACACAAACCTCTAGAAACGGCCTCACCCATCCCAGTAAAAGTGAGGTGAGCTGCTCTCTGGAGGATCCTGTCTCTTCCATTGACTATTGAGAGATGATCGGCACCTTGGACAACCAGCTTGGATTAGGAGCCTGCCACCTAGACACGTGATATGCCATGAGACTCATCTTCCCCCCCAGACATTCAGGATCTCTTTAAAAATGTCATGAGCATTGTTGCAGTAACAAATACTGCTTTTTCATATTTATGCTTCCCAGAAGTGAGTTTTAATTTCAAGTGTACCTCTTTTGCTCTAACAACGATTCATTGTCATTCTCCTCTTCCCCTGTTTGAACACCTGTATGTGTGCATATACATACTACATACATGAACTAACTCTATCTGCATGTGTAATGCAACGTGTGTGTATTTTATGGCATTTGATTTCCTATGAACAGGGAAATCTGACAAAGTCTCCAAATTTCTGCACTGAATTCCAGGGTTGGAATACTTTTTGTATTAACTATTTGTAGAATCATGAAATGGTTTTAGTTGGAAGGGACATTAAAGCTCATCCGGTTCCAAATCCCCTGCCATGGGCAGCAACACCTTCCACTTGTAGAGCTTGCTCACACCAGGGGAATCTGCTACAAAGTAAAAGCCCTACCAAATTATTATTAATTTTGTGTTCTAGAGGGTTATTTTTAAACCACCGTCTCCCAGGTGCTGTAGTTGGCTTGTTCTGGGATACTTAAGTCATGTAAAACCTTGAACCTGTCACATCTCTTCTTCCAAACTGAAGTCAGCTAAAGCTTTTAAAGTTCACACTTAAAATTAACTTCTTGTCTACTGAGTCTTATAGATGTTCTAATCTTTAGCTTGTGCTTCTGACCTATGGGCAGTGGCTGCCAGATGCAGAGTTAAAATAATCATCTTTATTGATCATTTGAAACCAGAAAGAAATACAAACAAAACCAAAAAACAACAACAGCAAAACCCACACAAAGACAAAAATAAAACAAAACAAAAGGAAACAAAGACAAAAAAAGAAGACAATATATACACAGCCTGTTTATATCCTAATAATATCAGATGGACTTTTTTTTTTGCAGGAAAATAAATTACCAGATAAATAGCTTGCTTGGATACTAAACAGATTAGCCCTTCATGCCATTTAAAGGGAGAAAACTACTTTGTAACAGGAAAATTATTTTTATATCTGCTATCTCACCTGGTGCACTTCCCTTCCATTCTACTGATAATCCCAACATACTTTTTATTAAGAGCAATTCCAGACCCCATTATTGTTCCAAGTTCTGACATTCACATAGGAAATGAAAAACTGCCCCAACCTTCCTTCCTGCTCATAAAGTCCTGGAAGAGGTGGATAAGACCACAGAATCTTTTGACTTAGGGTAGATTTTTTTTCTGCATTTGCATAAATCCCCCAGGCAGGCAGGAAGAGACAATATTTCAAACCCAATCCCAAATATTTCGTTTGGAGCGGTTATCTCATAATTACAGAGCTGCAGCCAATTAGCAAAAATAGAAACTTGTGGAATAATTCTGTGCTGTTAGAGATGGAGGAAGGGATGGGGCTGATGGGCTTCAGCACACATTACATGCAGATCTACAGTCCTGGACTAAACCAGGCAGTCCCACAGAGTAACCAACGGTTCCTTTGCCTGGAGGGTACCCACACCCTGGATGCATTGATCCAAACACCTTTTCCTTGTGAAGAAGTTTTCTGTTGTGGAACAACCATTGCTGCCATGGTGATTTAATAAAACAATGAAATATTATGGGCAGTCTGAGGAACAAGGTTTATTTGCCCACCAAAAATGCACTGAGAATTTGGAGAGAATATAATTATCTTTGGCAAGGGATTAGTGTCCGCATGCAGAACTTTCCTGGAAGCCTGATAACTGCAGGGGAAAAAAGCCTTTTCTTTAACATCACCTGACCCACAGAATCTGCAATAGCAAGAATCCCCAGTGTTTCGTGGGCCCAGAATACACTGAGGTGAAAATGGACCTCTGGGTATCTGCAACTCCCACTGGGAAACTTCCTTCGAAAACCCCTCAGACTCCTCATTCCCTCACCAGCAGATTGGACTTGGTGATTCAAGGTTATTCCTGCCTCGTGTCTTATTCTCGAAGGTCTCCAACTCACTAATTTGCTGGTCTGCCACTTGCCACTTCTGTTTGTAGGACACAGAGTGCTCGAGTGTTTTACAGGTGAACACTGGAGGCCATGGTGTGGAGGGGATGGGGCAGAGCTTTTCCATCTTCATGATATATTTGCCTTTTATTAACTAGATATGTCCTGTGGTAGCTCTCTAAATAAGCAAACCTTAGGAGCTGGACTTGATAAGCCTTGTGAGTCCCTTCCAACTCAGGATATTTTTTGCAAGTAAAAATTTGAGTATCTTTTTCCTTGCCTTATGATCAGACCCTGTCCCTGAGTGCAACAATCACAGGGTTCCCTGTGATCACCAGCCTTTTGGCCAAACAAAAGTGTAAGGGATTATCTCATACAGCCTAAAAGGTCCCTTCACCTCTTCCCAGGCTCAGGAATAAGGAACAGAGTCTCAAAGCATGGCTGTGTCTACAGCAGGTTACAAGCAGAGCTGCCACAAGCACAGGATGTTTCCCATTCTCTGTGCCACACAAACAGCTCCAGTGCAAACTTCTTGTAGACCACTTATAAGGTCTCTGGGGAGAACTTATAGCACGTTTCAGTGCCTGGAGGGGCTCCAAGAGAGCTGGAGAGGGACTTTGAACAAGGGTATGGAGTGACAGGGAAAGGGGGAATGGCCTCCCATTGCCAGAGGGCAGAGTTAGTTTAAATATCAGGGAGAAATTCTTTGCTGTGTGGGTGGTGAGGCCCTGGCACAGGTTGCCCAGAGAAGCTGTGGATGCCCCATCCCTGGAAGTGTTCAAGGCCAGGTTGGACAGGGCTTGGAGCAACCTGGGATAGTGGAAGGTGTCCCTGCCCATGGCAGAGGATTGGAATTGGATGATTTTAAGGTCTTTTCCAACCCAAACCATCCTATGATGCCACGACTGTGTATTCCTAAGTTACATGCATGCAAGTATGTGGATCCCAGCTTTGCATGGAGATTCAGTGTCAAAGGACAAGCAGATTTTCCCTTCTGTGTCAGCTCGAGGCCAACTGGAAGGAATGATCCAAATTACCAATTCTTTCTATATGACATCCCTGGTGTAGAAGAAGTGCCATGTCACCACTGCTGGCAGTCAATCACTTATGTCCCAGTCCCCTTGAAATAAGCTGGATCTCTGGATGTAGTTGGATAAGAGGTAGGGAAAGTCTGCAGTTTCTTGGATACTGTACAGTGTAGGACTAAGTAGGTTTATTCCTGAAATGGGTGAATATGTTGAAGATCATGTCCAGAACAAATATGTCAAAGCAGAGAGGATAAAATGCTCCTGCCAATCAGCTTTCACTGACTATAGGAAGTTCACTTGTGGGTGTTTCCAGCCCTGCCTACACTGATGGTGTTTCTGCCTACTCAAAAATTGGCCCTGTGTGGTTATCATCACAATTTGACTTGGTTACTGCCAAAATTTCCTTTTCTTCCCATATATGTACTACCAGGAAAGTTATTTACGCAGGGTTAATAAAATCACATCCTTGAAGGAGATCTTGTGTCACACTGGTTGTAACCTATCTCAAATGGCAGGAGTAGGTGCTTTGCTATGAAAATTTAAGGAATATTCTCTGTTGCATCAAAAGGGCAAAAATGTGAATCAATTACTTTACAGTGGACAGCACCAAACAAATTAAGGCCAGGCCTTCTTTCTACTGAATCAATTACAATTTTGCTCCTGATTGAAATGAAAGCTGAATCAGACTTCATAACTACTTTCCTGAGTGCTTTAATAGCCAACCCTGTGTCTTTATAATGCCTGTATTTATATGGCTTATTCATTTAACAACATCCTTTCCCCTTCATTTATGTTACAAATAAACAGAAATTGTTGAGCCAATGCCTAAAAAAAAATTATGTAAATATTTGCTACAGTAACAACTAAAAAATAGGATTCTCCTCCGGCCCTGCATTTGTTAAGGATAAATTGGGTCCAGTAATTTTTATTGCACTCATTATAAAAGAGACCACACACTAGCTTCTTTTAGAAATGTTTAATCAGGACTTTAAAATTATTAGCATGGCTCCTAGGACCTGTAGCACCTTGGGATGTACAGAGGGTATCTACTGAAGGGTCTCACTACTTCCCCTCCTGATTTGTTCCAAAAAAATACATTTACTGGTGCAGTTACAAAGAGGTGGATATGGAAGCACTGTTTGCTGCAGCCTGACACCAGAAGGTGTGATATTGTCTATTTTTGCATCAAAGTCACCCAAATGAAGAATAATCTGCCCCATATGGATACTGATATGACTTGATTGTGCCATTTGGGCCAGATGCCAAGGAAGTGGGGTCTGATAGCTCCAAGCTGTCTGCTATGGAGGATGGACTTATAACTCCTTATGTTACAAATATTTGAGTTTCCCACTGTTTGAATCTTTTTTTTCTTCTTTTTCTGAAGTCCAGAAAGGCTCACCACAATGAACAAAACCTGGCATATTTTTCATCTTTCTTGTGAAGTTTTTCTGATGTTCTTTCCACATCTTCAAGCAAAATGACAGTTGGCTAAATGCCACCCTGCTTTTTTTTAAAAAATAGAATGTGAAAGCAAATAAAAAATGAAGTGGTTTAAAAAAAAAGAAGGAAGAACAATGAAGATGAGGAAATTAAGATCCAGAGTAATATAATTAGCAAACAGTGAGAAGATTGGGAAATTACTAGAACAGCCTGTATTTTTTTCACATTTCATTTCGAGTTAGGAGAAAGAAGGAGGAATCAAGAGAGAAAGGCCAAGGAATTCTTACAGCTGACCTTACTGGTGCTCTTCCTCAAATCCAGGTCACACTTCAACTCTTCCTTGTGTGCTGCATCTTGTTATTCTGCTACCTGGCAGAGCAATGAGTGAGTTGATATTGAAAAGCAAGCCAAAAAGTTGTTCTATACAAATGCTAGATGTTGTTGTTGTCATATGAAAACTGCTGTTCCACCGATCTCACAAGATGAAAAGGGAGCCTGGTGTGCCTCTGACTGGGGACACAGCCAGATCAGGCTGAAGTCACACACAAACTGTTGCATAGGTGCTTCAAGACCCTGTCACAACAGGGTCTATAAATGCAGTATATGGTTTCAAACCACGGATCATGGCCAGCCCATGGAAAACTTGCTCGCATTTCAGCCTGCAGGTTAACCAGGGAAGACTTGAGAGAAGGAGGGACTCCTGTCCCTGTTTCTGGTGTGGCTGCCAGAAGCTCCTGCTGCACTTTACACCTCCAGAGACCATGGGCAAGGGAAAAATCACCTCACAAATTTTCAGCTGGTGAGTGCATCAGGAAAGCCTCTCCCTCTCTCACTGCCACCATTCACACCCAGAGTTATGGTTTCTAATAACATTTCACATGACCTGAGAAAGGCCTGGCCGGTTCCTCTCTTTTCCCCATAATAAGAAAGAGCAGAAGAAACTTTGCAGTTTATGGACACAATAATCTCATTAAAGCTTCACCATGGCTTCCAGAAGTTTTAATAAACCAGCTGGTTAATCACAATAATCTCCCTCCCCACCTCCACTTTATGGAAAGATCCTGCGGTCAGGAAATATAAAACTCTCAACACGTTGACCACAGCAAGGATTACAGCCTCATGCAGTGACACTTTTCCAACTGGAGATCTTGTGTGCTGCACAAACCTCAAACAACCTCATAAACAAGTTCGAAGCAGACCTAACGCCAGGCTTGCCAAGGAGAACATCAAGAGTGATTCTGTTAATGAGGTCTGGCTGGAGCTGAAACACCTCTGCTAAGTGTGTTATTTTTAATCAAGTTATTTCCAACAGGAACCTTTATGGGAGTGTGCACTGATTCATTCCTTAAAATTTACACTTGAAGGCCCCAATCTTTGGCCACTGATGTCACCAAAGGCTTTGGCAGTGACAGATGGGTGTTGAAGCAGACACCACACTCAGTGACTCAAAGCCCACAGCTCAGACCCGAATCCATGCCCTCAGACTCTCATACCTCAGAGAAGGCTGGGAATATAATCCAAGAGCTCACCTCTACAACAGAGAAGAAAGTTAATCTCAAATCAGAGAACTATCGAAGGGCTGGAGCACTTCCATGGAGACAGGCTGGGAGAGTTGGGGTTGTTCAGCCTGGAGAAGGGAAAGCTTCAGGATGATCTCATTGTGACCTTCCAGTACTTGAACTGGGCTTATCAAAGAGGGAAAGAGACTTTTCACATGGGCAGATAATAACAGGACAAGGGGGAATGGGTTAGGAGAGACTATTGTCTCTCCTAAAAGATGAGAGATGGTGTCACTTCCAGTGCATAACCACTTCTATTCAAAGTGTACCTGAATCTCCCAGAAAAAGGAGATTTAAGGTTAGTGGACTGCTCCACTTGAAAGATTTGAGGCCCCTGTCTCCCAACAAAGCCCCTTAAACCACCAGGCTACTTTAGGAAAAAAGGCATCTCACCTCCTCACACTGCAATTAAGTGACTGTGAAACCAAGAGTGAGGAAACACGGGGGAGTCTGATCTCCCTTTGGGTGGATACTTTGCCACCTAGACCTGTCTTTGTATCACAAACAGTGGCAAGTGTTAAATGTGAAGACCACATCCAAAGACCCTCTGCTGCTGGTAGACACTGTGTACTCCTCCTGTGGCAGCAGAGCAACACCAAGCACTTGCAATGGTGTCAGAACAAAGTGTGACTCCAAAGCTACTGTGAAACTCGAGCTCATGTCTTACCAATTAGGCCTCAAAAGCTGAATCCTCCTAGGTCAAGCAAGTTAAATTCACTTGCACAAGAAAGCACAGAAAGGAAGGAGGAAACTCCACAGTAGCAATGAGACTGCTGGAAAGTGCAATTCTGTATGTCTGAAGACCTCAAAGTTCTTCTCAGCATAAACTAAGAAGCAAAAATCACCTTTTTGCCACTTATCTCTGCCTAATTTAGCAGCTTTTCAGATGTGACCTCTTAGTCCATTGAGGGCATCACTAAGCATTTATGCAATTCATAACATCTTCTTTGGGTCCTCTAGGTGTCTGTAAAGTGCACTGAGAAACAAAGATGTAGAAATTATGTTCATCCAGCCAATCTAGGTACTCAGGTCGGGGTGATACGAGGCACCCACTGGAAGTTCTCTCTATCCATGTAGAGGGAGCCTTTGCAATTTTTACAGCTGTCTCCCTATAGTCAAGTAAAATCGAGTGAGATTAACTTCAGTCCTTAGCAGACAACCAGAATATGGCTCTCTATGCCTATTTATGCACATTAAAAATGAGGGCTAAAGTGGCTGCTCCAGTGGAGCTGAGAAAATACGGCATTTTTTCCTTATTCCCATGACATGTCTCTCACTCAACCACATTGTTTCTCTAAAGGTTTGCTACTCCTGGAAATTTACTATTTCTGGATAACGGCTCCCAAGTAGTTGCTTAATTAAAGCCCCCATGTAGCCAGTTTTATTCCAGAATTCTGGAACAGCTATTCTGGTAAATTCTGAAGTGTCAAGAAGCCCTAAGGCATGTGAAGAGAAGTGTGTGCCTGTCTCAATGAGAAGCTGTTAAAAGGAAGGTGAAAATAACGGGAAACTTTCATATATTGGTAAAAGGCAATGAGTGTGTTGCTGGTAGCATCACTTTAAATCATTCTGGCACACAAACAACTGAAGCTGCACAACTAGTTTGGAGGGGAAAAAAAGGACTGAATTAATGCACCTTCTTTTTTGATTCACACATGGTCTTCAAGGTTACAGTTTAGTCATTATTTGAATTAACATTCCAAATAATTTCTTGGAGGCATCTCAGTCTCAGGTCTATGAGCTGTTGGTTGTATGTGTTTGCTACATGAAAATCAAGCTGTGCTAATTAGTTTTGATTTTACATATAGTTTATGATGTGTTAGCTCTTTGCCTTGATTGGACTAATGCAGCTCTTAGAAACACGTTACACACAAAAAAAGGTATTTTCAAATGCCTCTGACACAAAAAATTGTTGGAAATTCTTTGTTTATGCAAATTTTCCTGCAGTAAACTTACAAGTCAATCTATACATTAAAAAAATTTATGCGCTGGGAGCCCAAACAGGGAAAAAAAATACTTGCAGTGTTTTATTTGAGCAAGAAGCCAATGTTTTGTAGATTAGCCCAGCACTGTTCACTATTGGGTTCACTAACTGTATCCACTAATTCTGTAGCCCTTGTTCCTGGCACTGAGAGTCCTATGCTCATACACCAGCCCCATCACACACACACACACACACACACTGACCTTCAGCTTCAATCATGCCCTCCTGCCTGCACTAACATGTACTCACTCAGACACTTTCACATTGGGTTACATGCCCAACTCCTGGCACTCACATTCAGTTATGTCCGGAGTGTTACACCCCCACTTAATTACAATCACACCCTCACACGCCCTATTCAGCTACACCACCAGTGCTGCCCACCTCCCCCCACGGTCAATTATCATCACATGTGATTAAACCTGCAGTTCTGCACCTATATGGCATTCACATCCATTTATGCTCACCAGCCCTCCCTGGGATGCACATCTGCTCATCACATTCGTGCACGCATGGAAACACCGAGTTTCTTCTTTCATTCTGACAGTGGAGGGGTTTGTTATTTTTTTTTTTAGTTTTCCTTTCAGTGGCACAAAGAGCACCCACTTCTTGCTGAGGAACAGAAAGACTTGCTGTTCCTGTGGACTCTTGCCCTCTCAGAAAATCACCTTGAATCCTTATTTTATACCTCCTGAAGAATGTATGCTCTGGTGGTTTTTGTTTTAGTTCCTGGTAGGACTTTAAATCAAGGCACCATTTCACAAAATGCTGCGTACTTGAAACAAAAGGCAGTTCCAGCACTGTAGATTCAGGCTGTATCTTTCATCTGGAGAGAGTATGGAGTTTCTTATGGAGGAATATAGTCACCTCCTCAGTCCCCTGTTGCATCCATGGCTATGTTACAAAAGCAAATTCCTGATGTTCCCTGACACATGGACAAGCACTCACCTCTGCAGTGACTCACTGTCCAAGCAGTCTGCAGGCACCTGAGGTAATCCATATAAATAATCCCCTCTTCATGGCTGCATGGCCTTCCTGAGCAGTTGGTGATACGCAGGTGAAATCCTTCTTCTCCCAACATCAGCAAAAATGTTTCAGAGACCACAGACCTGGAGGTGCCCAAGGCCAGGTTGGATGGGGCTCCCAGTAATGTGGTCTGGTGGAACGTTCCCTGCCCATGGCAGGGGAGTTGGAACAACATGACCTTCAAGGCCGCTTCCAACCCAAACCATTCCATGATTCCTTGCTTCTATGACCTTGTCCTTAAGCCCATCATGTCCTCACGAAGACAAGACCTACCTCAGAGGCGTGTGAAGCCCACACAAATGTTAACGAGAAATCTGGGAGGCAATGGGGCTGGTTTCACCAGATGCATTCAATTCCAGGAACACTAACCACAGCCATGAATATTAATAAAAGATCAGTAAGAAAAGAGGATAGGAAAAAATGTTGTGTACAGACACTTTAGAGGCATAAACAGAGAAGGCTCATCTATACCAACCCATGTGCACCCACGTGCCCAGACATCACTTTTTTTTTTCCATATTTAAAACCCACAGTCAGTCTGAACCAGACTTAAGAGGAAGCTCTGACAATCTGAAGTAATTTCTAAAGCAGGTTTTGATTTAGGAAGATAAGAAAAATCTCTAAGAAGCCAAATTTCCAATTGTATATTCCTGACAGAGACTTGGACCTGAGTTTTTATTAATCAAGACAAGATCCCAACAGAATTCACTCCTAGAAGTAGTGGCAGGTGGTGGGGGAAAGGAAAAATAAGAATAAAAAAAAAGAAAAATAACAAAAACAAAACCTAAACAAACCCCTGCAGGAAAAGACAGAGTCTATGGATAAGTGTCTGCCACCACAATAGGATACACATGGCCTGTTCAAGAATGCTTTTGCAGGAAGCCAGGCCACAAATAAAACAAGACATGTGGTGTGGGGTTGAATTGGCCACTTTTTTAATAAATAAACAATTGATCCACATCAAGAAACTCTAAATCATTTAGGATGTCTTTTTTGATCCCAACCAGAACTAATATGTGCAGATAACCTGCACTTGGCATTATGGTTGTCATTCCCTGTGCATCTACCACCCATCAGAGATCCCAGTTCTGTGTGTCTCAGAGGGGCAGGAGAGCAGAGGAGAGAGAAGATAGGGAGGGACCCAAAGAGGGGGAACAATCTCTTTTCGTCATCCAAACATCTTCAGGACTGTCCAAGTCTGAAGAGATGCAAACCACAGAGGGGGGACACACCAGTGTCAGTGTCATGGGGATGGCACCCCCATTCCATGCCCACTACTGTGTGTTCTGCCCATCATTCCATGCAGGGAGGACTAAAATAGCATGACTGCTCCTATCATAATTCTTGGCAAAGTCAACAGAAAGTGGTCTGAAAAATATTAATGCATCCTGCCATCTCCTCGTGGAAGGATTAAAAGCCAAATTTATGCCATAACCTGATGACTTTAAGGATGCTATTTCTAACAGAAGTATAATGCAACATAGAAAAATTAGAAAGTATTTCACCATAGCATTGTCATGATCAACAAAGATCACAATGGTAAGACAGAAATAATATTTTGTGCAAATGCCTTGCAAAACGCTCTCATTTGAGGAGGGTGAGATTCAGGCAAGGCTGCTCTGAATTCTCCAGGTTCACTCCTGTGATTATTGTGGCTTCAGATGAGTTATCCTGCTCCAATGTTCTTGTATGACTTTTATAAGCCAGAGATATTTTGGTCAACATTTTTTCAAGCTGCTGTTGGTTGTTTGCTCCTCATTCTTTTGCAGGACCCTGTGTTTTAACCACCATTCTTTTAAAAGCCATGCTAAATGGCACCACTTCATAGTCACTACTCTTACAAATCCTGCAAAAATTGAAGCATTTTGGAAAATCCAATTTGACCCTGATGTAACTGAGATAACACCTGTGAGCTTCTGCCATACTTAAGGCAAGGATTAGAGAGAAAGGGCAAAGATCTGGGTTCAGAAGAGTGAAAAGCTTTATGGCGAAAGTAAGGATTACAATTAAATCATTTGCTAGGAACATGAAAAAAATTTTTAATGTTGTCACTCTCTAAGAGGTGTATTCTGCTTTTTAGCTGATGATCAATCACTGCCTATTTTGATTTTTTATCAGAATAGGGGAAATGCCTTCAGAGTAATATTTTTCTGGAGGCTTGATCCTGAAAGATCAGACCCAGCCACGAGAGTTCATTGGGATCTCAGCAGAGTTTCTGTGGCACCACTGGCATCCCAGTGCTCAGTTAACCCTCTGTTGAGAGTGTTTTTGTGGATTTACACCCAAAATGATCCAGGTGCGATGTTTGTAGTGGTCTCATTTCCTATGGAGTAAAGGAAGGGAGAAAAATCATACAGCACAATATTTGCCATTGTTAAAACCAAAATGATGATCAGGACAGAGCAGGGAGAGCAACTTTGCAATGAAAAAGATCCCAATCCACATTTTGGGTTCACACCTCTCAAACAGCTTGTGGGAAAATAGTAACAGCGACAACAATAAACACAGGAGCAACAAAAAAGTGGAATCCCAATGCCTGTGCCCACAGTGAGAATAAAAAATGCAAAGCCTGGGCCACCTCGCCTTTAATTTCTTAACTGCTGTTTTGTAAGGCTGTGTCATGCTTCTCAGTTCAAACACGCTTTGGCTCTTTATTATTCATGGGCCTTTTTCTCAGTCAGTGGTGTTGAATAATAAAACAGCCCAGGATCAAATGGGCCAATTCTCCACGCCTGACACCAACTGCTACTGTTCGCTGGGCTCTGCCAAGCGTTGCCTCTGATAATGAGTGGGATTTGGTTAAACAGTAAATTAATGAATAATGAAATATCCAGGTTGATCAGTTAGAGAGCACGCTTGCTTTGCCCCCGGCCAAGTGCTCGGGGCAGAAATTACTCTCAAACGGCACTTGCCTGTGTGCTGGGCTGGATAACTATTTTACAGCCTATTGCTTGACAGGATGTTGGGAAGGGGGCGAGGTGAAGGGGGGAAGTCGGGGAAGCAGAGTGGAGAGGGCAATCTCCTCATCACCCCGCATGGAGGGGAGAAGGGGCCGCTTTGGGGTTGTGCAGACCCCCCTAGAAAGGGGAGCGGGTTGCAGGGTTGAAGGAGGTCGTGATGAGGCTGGATGAGCTCCCTCTTAGGTCTTCCTCCCTCTTCTCCCGACTTTTTAATTATTATATCGGTGTTGGCATTATTATTATTACTATTATTATTATTACTAATATACCCTAGTCAGGATTACCTTGACCCTGGCTATCACTGGGGTTAACCCAGACTTCCCCCTTTCCCCATCACTATCAATTCTCGCCTCCATCAGCCCTGTCCGAGCGTGTTTCAGAGCGGGGCCACCACTCCTGGTGGGGCTTGGAGCTCAGACGGCAGAAAGAGCCTCCCGGAGCTGTGTGTCAGGTGTTTGGGGCGAATAAAAGAGCCTGTGAAAGGCTCTGCCTGCACGGGATGGGGCACAGAAACAGAGAGATGGAAAAAGCAAGTGCGGAGAGGAGAAAACAACCCTGAATCCTTCATTTTAATAACCCCGTACCCTTCATTTTCTGCATCGGGAGTAATAAGTAGCTGTGAAATATTTCCCGCAGGTCAGTAACACAAGCACGTGTATGTACACAAACACACAGGCACGATTTTTACCGCTAGAGAAGGGGAAAAAGCTCCCACACCCGGAACTGTATCCCAGCCCAGGGTGTTTATTTGGGGTGCTGGTATTGCTCCAAATCAGCGAGAAAACCGCTACAATTATCACCTTTTATCCAGAAGGGAAACTCTGTAACCAACTCACCTTTTTTTTTTTTTTTTTTTTTTTTTTTTTTAATGGTTATTCTTTCCAAACTTTCCAAACAAGCCCGAACTTCCTAAACCAAAGCAAGGAGTGTGAGGGAAAACCCTATATACATACTAAAAGTAAAAGAAGAGAGTAGAAAACCCATCTTTTTCCAAAATGCGAGTTTCCGGGTCGGGGCTCAGTTACTTTCGCTTGTCTCATGTCATTCCTAAGTTAAAGTTTAGAGAAACCTGTGAAGCGTAAGGAGAAGGAGGTCCCTGCTCTGCCTCGGCCATCGCCCCCGTCCTCCCCAGCTGCCGGGCGCAAAGAAAAGCCTCCAGGCGCCGGCTGCGGTGGCAAGGTCCCGGGAAAGCAGGTTTGGAGGGGTTTAACGAGAGCCTCCTTCATTTTCCCAGTGTTCATTCATCTGACGGAACGGCGTTGTGCGAGTGTAGGGAGGAACAGGCGTCTCTGGGGCAGGTTAGAGCCGGTGTTTGCTTTATTTCTCGAGCAGAACCACCTCTCACATTCACCGTCTCACCTTAATATCAAAATCCAGAACTTTTCGTTTTCAAGTATTTCGCTTCGTTCCTTCCTGCTCGCCAATTTAAAATGCATTTTTTACTCCAGACTATTTCCGTGAAAACCATTTACCCAAAAAAATGTTTTCTAGTCCCATTTGAAGTTCTTCCACCACCACCCCCCACCCTTTTCCCATCATTGCCAGTTATTATACTGTGATTTTCCATACAGAGCTGGAAACAGGCTCCCTTTTTCCCAGCCAAATTAGGTTCCACTCTGCACTGGAATAAAGCGGAGTTTACCGGTGACCGGGGCTGATCTCTCATCCCCATCGTTGCTCACAGGTTTTTAGGAAAACTACAGCTTTCGGTTAAGTTACTGGGAGTTTCACAGGAGCAACAAAATTGCCAGGTGATGCTTTGTGCACGGAGATAAACTATTGTTAGTGCTGATTTCATGAGGCAAAATATCTTCCCTGGTACTTTGATGCATTTTTACAAGGAAAATAAATGCCCACACGCATTTCATTCACATTGGTGTTTTAAACTAGTAAAACCATGGATATAATTGCAATTGCAGAGAATGCTCTTATTAAAACTCAGCACGCACTGGTCTATCACCTGGAAGAGACCAAAGGTTTCTGTTTTAAAGGAAATGTTCCTCTGGTCCTGAGGAAGCATCCTCCTCTCATGCTATCAGGAGACGCAGACAATTTTGCCGTGTACTTAACAGGACTAATAATCACCGTCACAGCACTTCCCCACGCTGGGGAACCGTGCAGGTCCAGTGTTTGCCTTTGTAGTAAAAACACCTTGCAAATGTTAGATTTGGGTGGTTTGAGGGTTATTTTGGTTGTGGAATTTTTATATACATTTGCCCCATTCGGGGCCGGAGGGGGTAAAAAGATTCTGAAAATTCGGGTGAGAAATACATGCACAAACACACACACACACTTTTTTTTTTTAGTTTTGATGTTGTTTGGAGGAAGCTCCAAAGTAATTGCAGTCATTTCGTAATTGCGTGAGATTCTGGGGTTTTTCTTCTTCATATTAAGCAGAGAGTATAGAGACACTCTTAACTCGTAAAGCCCCAGAGATTTATCCCTCCCTGCCCCAGGACGCATTCACAGGCAGAGGGGGGTGTTTGCTGGAAGGGTAATCGGGGCAGCCCTTCCTCCGCTAGGACACCGGGATGTGCGGGAAGCAGCAGAGCCCAGCCCTGAGGGGAGAGCTCCGGGAAGGACCGGCCCCTCGCACCGGCTGGACTCTCCTGCAGCGGTTAAATTCCGAAGGCAAAGACAAGGAGCATATTTGGTTTTCCCTTAACTCCTAAAAGCCAATAGTGGAACCAACTCACTCTTGTGACACGAAATATAGCACAATGTCCTGGTACAGCTGTGCACAGACACACTTCCAGCTACAGGGGAAAAATATGTGTGGATGCCTGTTTACGAGACAGAGAAAACGAAGGAATTCGGTGAATATACTGGTCCTGGGGATTATTTAAGACATTTGACTAGTTCCGTCATAGGGACACCAGATGTTATTTATGAGGTCTCGTATAAATATGGGCCATACCATGCAGGTGGGGAGGGAAAGGCGGAAAAAAAAGCCAGAGGAAGGAAAGAAAGAAGTTCACCCCAGAGGGATGGAAGACAACACCGATGTTTATAACTATATAAATCACGCTGAAGTTTTGTAATGGAAACTAGAACTACCTGGAGTTTATAGGAAGAGAATGGGACAAGGCGGGAGAGGCGGAGGGAGGGAAGGTCCCTGCTGGTCATGGCTGGGAAAGCAGATGAGAATCCAGCGCCGTGGGGAGGGGAGGTGGTGCTGAGCTGGGGTACGGCTGCCTTTGCTGGGGTTACTGCGGCTGCTCCCTGGTTTTATCCTTAGCTGGAGAAAGTGTGAGGAGGAAGACTAGGACATAGGTAGGTAGGTAGGTAGGTAGGTAGGACGAGAAAGAGAAAGAGAGAAAAAGAGAGAGAGAGAGAAGGAGAGAAAGAGACAAAGAGAGAAAGAGTGAGAAAGAGAGAAAGAAAGAAAGAGAGAAAAAAGACAAAGAGAGAAATAGTGAGAGAAAGGAGAGAAAGAGAGAGAGAGGGAAAGAGAGAGAGAAAGAGAAAGAGAGAAAGAAAGAGAGAAAGAAAGAAAGAGAGAGAGAAAGAAAGAAAGAAAGAGAGAAAGAAAGAAAGAAAGAAAGAAAGAGAGAAAGAAAGAAAGAAAGAAGAAAGAAAGAAAGAAAGAGAAAGAAAGAAAGAAAGAAAGAGAGAAAGAAAGAAAGAAAGAAAGAAAGAAAGAAAGAAAGAAAGAAAGAAAGAAAGAAAGATCTGATCTTGTCTTGTTGAAGATCGCTGAGAAAATGTAGTGGAAAAGAGGAGATCATCAGGAATACTCCTGCTTTCCTGACGCCACTTTTCCAGAGCCCAGTGTTCCTGTGTCCGAGCTGGCTGCACGGAGAGGGGAGCGGGAGGAGACCCCGGCCCGGGGGGAGGCAGGACACACCACTGCCTCCCGAAGCAGCGAACTGCACTTTATTATAAACGCATACATAGATGTGCTTTGAATTTACCACCTTGACACCGTCGCCGGGGGCCTGGGAAACTCGGGGTGAGCCCTTCCTCGTCTCATCGGGTCCCGTTTTAGAGGGAGCCCTCGATTTCCACAAGCGGGTGCTTCTGCTGAGTTACAAGAGAGCTTTTCCCGGTGCATTTGTTTTTGTTTTTGTTTTGGGGTTGGTTTTTTTTGTTTGTTTTTTGTTTGTTTGTTTTGTGGTTTGTTTTTTTTTTTTAATCCCCTTTTTATATAACTGTTGCACAGTCCTTTAACAACACAAAAACTTCCTGATCCCCACCCTCCCTCCAAACAACCTCCCCCCAGACTCCGCTGGGAATGGCGAGGGCTGTTTTGGAAGGTTTCATGCAAAACATGTGCTCTACTAAAAATAATACCATTGGTGCGATTAAAACAAAAGCAAACTAAACAAACTGAAAAAGCGTGGCATGCATCCTAGCTTTGGGGAATCAGCTCCAGTGCTATTCCCAGCCCACCGGCGTCCTTACCCCCACACCTGCACACAGCTGGATCAGAGGGACAGAGGATGAGAGGTTTGGGGGTCCCCGCTCCCCGCCCTGCAAAGTCCCGGTAAAAATTAGGAAAGGGAAAACAGGGGGATTCCCTTTGCTCTTTCTCGCGCAGCTCCGCTGCTCCCCCACCTTGTTTTCCCCCTGCTCGGACCCCGGGCGCTGCTGTCCCAGTCCCCCCCCATCCACCCACCCGCCTCCTCCATCCCGGGCCCCACAAACTTGCTCCGGGCGTTTTTGCCATCACACCACGGAGAGAAAGTAGGTCACGGCTGAGTCCAAGCCTGGCTGAAGCCGAGGCAGCCGAGCCTCGAAAGCTTTCCCATAGAACACACTTTGGGGTCGTCGTTTGCAATGTTGTTTGGTTTTGGTTTTTTTATTATGATGAAGATGATGATTTATTTTGGACACCATGGGCGATCAGCTGAGCCGGCTCCTGTAGTCCAAGCTGGAAGGAGAGGGAGAAGGGAGGTAGTTTGGGAGATGGAGGTGGGGATGGATTTATTTTTTGCTATTCCCCCATCCCCTCCGAGAGAAATATTAAGTTGCAAAAACCGATCCACCGCTTGTCAGGGCTCCTGCACCTCTCTGCCTGCGCTCTCTAACCACTGACCGCTCTCTCTAAAAACCAACAGATAAACCCCAACCCAGACGAGCCTTCAAACCGGGTATTTAATTGAAATAGTTCACCGCAGTAAAAGCGAGGTTTTAAACCGGTTTTCCACCCTCAGGGCTCCGTTCGAGCACACGTGTGTGTTTGTTTTCAGGGTGACTGTGCGGAGGGTTAAATTGACAGTCCTTTCCAGGAAAAAATAAAAAAAAAAAAAAAGAAAGAAAGAAAAAAAACCGGGGGAAAGGTGTTTTCTATAATACCAGTAAAAAACAATTAATTAAAAAATCCTGAGGCCCTCATCTGTTCCCCCTCCTGCTTCCCCCAACCTCAGGGTAAACCCCGAGTCACTCCGGAGTGGCTCCGGGTTCGCCCTGGGGATCCGGATCTCAGCTCTGCGGCGATTACAAACCTAAATAAAGCCGATTTGGGAACGAAGGTGAAGGGAAGGGGGAAGGGGGAGAAAGAAGTTTTCATTTGAATATTTCCTCTTGCTAATTCAATAATAGCTGGTGCTGCAAGTGTTGACCCAAAGGTAGAAAATAAACCCGCATTGTGAACACGAACATCACTCCCGATCTCCATATAAGAGTATATATAAATACACATCTATTTACACACATCCAGGTAAGCGTAAGCGAAATGTACAGTAACAGTAACATAGCAGTGGGAGGGAAAAAAAGTTTGCTGATGTTGCAGGTTTACATAAAATTTTCTTTTAACGGCTCATGCTTTAGAAAGAAAAAGATTTACTCCGAATTCAGCTGGTTAAAGCAAAATGAAACAAAAGCTCACGTTAACATGACATGAGGTTTATTATAGGTCTGCTTAGAATGAAGAGGTAAGTGTGGGAAAAAATATGGACACTTTTGAGTCAGACAGAAATAAAATACCAACATTTCTGAGAAGCAATATTTATTGTCTTTTTTTTTTTGTCTTTTTTTTTTAATGTAGAGACATGTCCTGAATTTCCCCAAAGCCTAGATTGGGAAAATAAAGACTTCTTGGCGTTATAAGTAAATCCGTCTGCAGAATCGAAGCAGCACCAACATTCAAAAAAACTGAAGAGGAAAATACAACAAAACACAACAACCTCTTTTTTTTTTATTCTTATTCTTATTATTTATGTAAATCAGGTCATCACTGGACAAGAAACCAATTTCTACCCATTACCATAACAGCTTGTCTATAAAGAACAGAAAAGATTCAGATAGGATACTATCTAGTCAAGCGGGAATTTTTTTTTTTTTTGGTTTTATTTTTTCTTTCTTTTTTGTTAGTTTTTTTATACTTTTCGTTTTTAAATTCCCCCACCCATTCACAGAGGTATAGAGTCACAGATAAATAACCCAAAAACTACTTGCTCGCCATATTTACACATTCCCGTTAAATTAAGCATAAATAAATATATACAAACTCAATACTGAATGCCTCTCCGCATTTCTTCTCAGGAAGAGTCGATAAACTGATATTTCTCACTGCATGGTCAGATTTTTCAAGAAGAGGAGGTGAAAGGGATCGTTTGGGGCATAAAAGGAGAATTTTTTATTATTTTTTTCTTTCATCTTTCCCGTTTCTCATTCGCTTTTTCAGAGCTTTGCGTTTGTTTGGGTCTTTTCTTTTTTTTTTTTTTTTGCCTTTATTTCTCGCTGGCACACAGTGTTTCGTCTCTCTCGAAATGTTCAGGCGTTTGCCAGTGTGTTTGGGGATGTTTTCTTTTATTTTTTTCCCTTTGTATAAGAAAATATACTATTTGTAAAAAGCCTACGGTCTCTCTCACACAGGGAAGCCGGAGGGGAGGGGGAGGTTGTCTGGATTGATCTGGTAAATGCTTACGGCAGCTGAAACAAGCACCAAATTCTCCGAGAAATTTATTAAAACAGAGCTGGACAGGTCTGTGTGATAAACCGGTCAGAAAGAGAGGAGCAGGGGAAGGGAATAAGCCCTTTGGGCACAGCTAAAGGTCTTAAAACCATCCTTCCCCCATCCCTCCCAGCCCCAAATGCAAATCTGGGGATTTGGGGAGAGATTGGTCTGGGATGCAAGGGGACTTTAAACAGCTTCTCACAGAGAATTTCTATTAGGTGGGACAAGACACGACCCGATTTTAAAGAAACCATCGGGTTGTAAAAGGATTCCCATAAAATTGGCTTCTTGTTTCCATCACATCTTGTGTGAATAACAACCAGCAAAAAAAAAAGTCCGGGAGCATATGAAAATAAAGATCTTTCCAACGGCAAATAAAGAATTGTTATTAAAAAAAAAAAGTGAGACTAAGAATGAAATAAAATTTACAGCAACCCACCTGTTTGGTTTGAAAACAAACTTTTCATGGTCTCTCCTCAAACTTTTCCCTTGAGTTACAAAGCAAAGCTGTTAATCCTCCTGTTTATTGATTTATGATTCCGAGGAAACCAAATCTTTTAATAACTCAATTATCAGATAAACGTCTGAGGTGCCCCGCCAACACAAGTAGTCAGGCTGGGAAAGTGGAGGGGAGCAGCAAAATACTTTCCAGAAGGAGGCTGAGTTTAGTTTCAGGGGGACCTCTGTACTCAGCACTGATAGGAGCCACCTAGAAATGGATGACTCCCTCTGGGACCAGCACTAGGCTAGGGGGAAGGACAGAGAGAGGTGCTCCTATCCTATGTTTTCTGCCTGATTGCATTAAATCATAAACCTCGTGAACTTTGTCTCCACACTTTGGGGAGCAAGTGGGGGGAGCTGCAATCAGTGGGAACTTGGCTTTATTTTGCCTGAGCAATGCATAACCTGGCATTTGCAGTTTGTCTCCTCCAGGTAGAAGGCACAAGGGACAGACTGAAACTCTTCCTTCAACCTGCTCAAGGTTTAGGTCATGGTCCAGGTGACCAAACCTGTGCCTAGGGGGGATTTCAGCAGTAGCAGGATCAGGCCCTCACATGTGTGAGTAGGTCTTTCCACAAGAAGTTCTAAGGGCTCCCTTTCCCCATTAACACACAGCAGTGGTGGGATACTGTCCTCTGCATTTAAAAGGAGCACTGCCTACATTTCCCCCAAGACAAGGAAAGGCCATTCCCAACATGCCCCCAAAGCCTTCAGCTGGAAGTTCTGGGGTGGCCGGGAAGAGTTTCCCATGGCCCTGCACATGCAGCTGGGGAGGTGGAAGACAGAGCTAATTCGGGGTCTCCCCACACCCAAAAGCCCCCCTGAGCTGGATGATGCTGGAAGGTTGGACCCACAAGCTCCTCACAAAACCTATTTGCAGGGGGCAAACAAGGCAACATCCAACACTTGGTGCTCTGCTCCAATAAACAGGATATTCCCATCAGGCAGAGAAGGGAGCTGTGCTTTCAGGTGGGGCCATTTGTTCCTCCCCAGATCCCTTCTTTCCCTTTCCTGTGCATCACTGCTGGGCCATGCTCTACACTGGATCCTGGATTGTCCTTCCCCAGAGCCCTGATTAACTTTAGGGTGGTTGGCAAGGGGTAAGATTTGGAGGACTGGGGTCTGCCTGGAGGTTGCTTTTCAATCAGGGGGTCCCCAGCCTGCTGGTGGGGGATCCATGATTTGACCACACCTCCTCTGGTGACATCCACAGGGATGTGACAATCCCTGCCATAACCAAATTCACTGGCAGGGACATGCCAGGGTCTGAGACTGCCTCTGACTCATCCCAACAGCCCATGGAGAAGGCTGCCTGCCTCAGTTTCCCCATTTTCTCACAGGAGAGCCCTCACAGCACTCTGCCCCAGAAGAACCAAAGGTACATGAGCAAGGAGCAGCTTGGGAGGCATCAGTGCTCCTTGGGGCTGGATGATCCCTGTATTTCTATTGCTACATGTGTGCAAATCACAAGTAGAGAACAAGAGCTGGGACCTGGCTGCATGAAGATTTGAAAAGCAGAGCAGGCCCTCAGCTGTAACCATGTCTCAGAGAGCCAAGGGCACTAAGGGTGACAAGAGGATCGTTTGCTCTTTTGTTTTGAGAACATTTCATTGAGGGATGTTGGGGGTATTGTTGAATTATTTCTCCCTCACTATCCACTTTGGAAGGTATCTCAAAATTAAAGCAAGGCTAAGCCTTCTCTCTCTCTCTCTCTCTCTCTCTTGTTTTGAGTTCAGGTGTTCCTGCTTGGGATGGTGGGAGTGAGTCCTGCAGCTTTCACAGGGATCCTAGGGGGAAGCCTGACCCGACTGGAATTTTGCCAGTGACTCCAGGAGATTTACCCACACCCAGTTCTGACATAAGCAAAAAGATGTGTTAGTGCACGAGCCCTACCCCACTGAGAAACTCATGCAATTACCCAACACGGCAGGATCCAAACAGAAATTCATATCCTTACACTTCAGCGTTATTTTACCAGAGAAGACAGAGAAATGTATGTAAAAAAAAAAAAAAAAGAGGAAAGAAATAAGACTTCCCATTCACCCTCACCACCCCAAATCATAAGCATAAGACATCCTGTCAGACACCAAACCATCAAGAAAAACATTGGAGTTAAGAAGTTTTGCCCCCCTTACCACACCGGCTTGTTCTAAAGCAAGAGTCACAAGACATTTAAAAAAAAAAAAAGCTTTCTGAGAGAAACAGATTTCCTCAGAAATCAGGATATTCCCTGGCAAACCCTCCCCACTCCCATCACGAGGAGCCAGCTCACATGGCAACTCTTTCCTCCCTGGGTACAAAACCCTAGTGCCAAGCAAGTGCAGTAACATTCAACACAGCTCTTATTTTCTTTTCAACAGTACACCTCGATTTCAACTTATATTTTTATCTCGTTCAAATTATTCCCTTTGAGCTTCTTTAAAGAAGTGCACCTACAGAATTCGGTAACAACTGGCTTTGATTTGAAAAAAGCAAAAAAAAGCAAAAAAAAAGTATCAGAATATCAGAATTGTGGATTTTTTTTCTCTGTACCTGATATATTGTGTAGGGATCTCTAGTCCTCTTTGAAGAAGCTCATAAGCCAAGCGGGCAAAGCTTTAGGAAACAGAAGAAAATAAAATAGTGCATACTCCTGAGAAAGAATTACATACTCATATCACTCATTTTTTGTTGTTGTTAACAGTTTTTTAAAAATGGGGGAAGATCTCTCTCACACACACTAGTCAAGGAAATTAAGGACTGAAATATTGGCATAGTTAGGAATATAAAACTCCCTAGAGAAAAAGAGGAGATCTCAGAAAATTAAGAAATCAGATAGCGCTGACATTTTACCAGACCTTACTTCCAAAATTTTGCAACCCATTATAGTCAAGGCATTTTACCATCAAAGACAAAATTACTAAATTACAAAGGTATGTTTGCATGCATTAATATGTGTGGCTACGCACACATATTCTCTCTCTATATATGTATATACCCACATATATACATATATATCCACAAACATACATAGGATACACGCGCCCCCCCCAGGGAGTCGGGTGTGCACATACCCAGATGCACACACAGCGGCACACACACACCCAGACACACCTGTAAACGCTGGCAATCTAAACAGAGAGTCTGTCTAGACCAGGAAAAAACACAAAATAGTTCTTAAAAAATAGACTTGGCTAATTCAACTGAGCCACGGCGATCCCGAACGTCCCTTCTGGTGGCACCTAAAGTTAAGACGCTGCCGTGAACGCAGCAGGTGTTGATGGCTTGGTGAGGGGTCTGGGAGCTCCCCTCCTTTCCTAGTCTAGACAGAGCCAGGGTGGTGAGATGACGTGGGAAGAACTGAGGGGAATGAGGCCATGGAGTTGCTCAGAAAGGAACACTCTGGAAGATCATTTTAGTCTAGGTGGAGACAGGACGTTGTTCAAAACAACAAAAAAAAAGGAATAAAATAAAAAAAATAATAGCAAGACAGACCGTGCAGCTCAAGAAATCAAAGCACTGACACCAAAAATGTTTCTCCGATTTCTTCCAATAAGTTATTCATTTCTTTCTTTTATTATTATTATTAATTATTATTATATTCCCCTCCCCCCCAATCATTATTTAAAAAATGTGAAAGAACAGAAGTGGGAAAAAAAAAATCCTGGTGGTTGTCTTCACATGTTCCTGGCAAGAGACTCTGAACCACTGGTCTTGCGCCATTGTGCTCCTCTGATCTTAAATTATTGTCTTTCTTTTATTATTATTATTTTTATTTTATTATTATTATTATTTTGTCCTACCTAATAGAATTCTTCCAAAGCCCAATCCAGTATTTTTAAAGCTAAAATTAAGACGGTTTTTTTTTAAAAGATTAACTCTCTCTTTTCTCCTTTTATTTATTTAACTTTTTTTTCTTTTCCTTTCTTTCATTCTAATTTTTTTCCTCTCTCTCTCTCTTTCTCTCTTCTCTCTCTCTCATTTTCTGTGTTTCTCTTCCTTGTCTCCAGTTTTACTACCTGGTCCTTCGCCAGATGTGTGCCTGTTAGCAGTGTTGTTGTTCAAGAACATCTTGTCCATGCCTTTGAGAGCTTCAGTCAGGTAGTTTTGGAGGGCCGTGAGGGCAGCGCAGATAGCAGGGGCCCCAAAGCCGTGAGTGATGAGGCTGAAGTGAGTCAAGCAGCTCTGAATGCCCGGTTCCAAAATAGGGGTGGGCCGGCTGTTTCCAATGGGCGTCCTGTCCTGGGCCAAGAGATCTGTAAATTCTTTACAAAGTTGCCTGCATGGAAGAGAGAAAGGCAAAGAGAGGGAGAGAGGGAGAGAAGAGCAGTTAGGCTCATCCAACAATTATCTGTGAAAACCAATGGGCAGGTTCAGGCCAAAAGTGGTCCCAAGACATGGGATGGGACCTTTCTGCCACCATCTTTTTCTCCAGCAGTTCTTGGGCACCAGGCATGGTGAGCCAACATCTCCCTGCTCATAATGATGCTCTTCAGGGGATAACACCAGCTCTGGAGATTAAAATCTCTCCAGCAGTCACAAGGATGTTTCTGAAGCACTCTGAAAACTCAGCCCTGCTCGGTGGCTTCAGAAACAACCAGGCTGAAAGGCAGATAGATGTGCCCTGGATCTGCCAAGCACCCATCCTCCTGGAGGCCTGACCCCGGCTCAAAGCAGCTCCCACCAATGCTGTCCCTAAAGGAAAGCACAGCCATGCACTAAGAACTACTGGGTGGCACAGGGACCTGGTACAGGGAAGGGCTAAAACAGAGCTTCTCTGAGTCTGCTCAGGCTGGGCCATCTTACTGAGAAAAATCAGGATTTTGGGACTCCAGGCTGGCTTATTCATGGCATGAGGAAAAAAGCAAGCACTTCCCATTTTATTCTGGGGGTGTGACAACCCAATTAACACATCAGAGCTGACACCTGGCTCTTGGTTGTTTGCCTGCACCTTTGAAAATCAGATTTGATTTTTCTAATGAATTCACACACAATCACTTTCTTTTGCATTACTCTAGTGCAAAAGACATTCAAGTCAACAGGTGCCTGGGTAACACAGAAACCCTGGAGGCTGGTGCAGCTCCCACAGGAATAGTCTTTAAGGGTTCCCAAAGGAATCAGTTTTTTAAGACAGGTGCCTACCCAGGGAGTGGAGATAAAAAAGACCAGAATATTAAAAAAAAAAAAGGAAAAAAGAAACCTTTAAAAAAGACATTCAGCTCTCATCCTCTGAAATTCTCTGAAATTCCCAGTGGGTTAAAGGTTTCAGAGGGTGGGGAAAGATAAAGGTCTACTTCTATGTGTATTATCCATTAAGAAAGTGCAAGAGAGGAAACTTTGAATTTGGAGAACAAACAGTAATGAGTCCAACATTTTACATCTTCAAAGAGCAAAGCAGGATCTGCGAGCAATTAAAGTTCTGGGACATTAATATCTTCTGACCCTGCGGAAAAGGGCAATCAAATTCCAATCACGTCTAAAAAACATCTGGACAAATTTGAGCAAATGATTTTTCAACCCTCCATATATTTCTTTAAATTACGCTGTCATCGGAGGCAAGCCACGTCCCAGAGCATGAAGTAAATGAGAGCTGTTTGGGCTGGGATTTTTCTTTCTTTTCTTTTTTTTTTTTTTTCCCCTTTTTTTTTCCTGACAGACGAAGGTGAGTGAACACTCAGCACCCACTGCCGAGTACCCGAGCAAACCATGAAGCACCCAGTGAGTAGTCTGGAAGGCACAGCCTGGGGTAAATCATCACATACAGAACACCCACCGAGGAAGTCCCAAGGGAGAGAGATGGATTGGGGGGGGCCAAATCGAGAACCATTAGCAGTGCATGGTGGTGGGCTTTTCTTTTTTTCTTTATTTTTTTTCCCTTTTAAAAAATATATATATATTTTTAATTAAATCGTATGGGAAAGACATTGCAATTTGGTAGCAGACAGACAGGTGTGTGTGAGCAGCAAGAGGGACAGACAGACACGCTGTGGAAGGAAAATACAGATTTTTTGGTCCACTTTCCACAAAAAATGTTTAACTGGGATTGGTTTGAAAATGATGTTCTATAGCTAGGGGAGCATCGCCTACAACCTCTATAGGGGCAGGGTCTGCTGGCAGGAACCCCACTGCAGAGGGATGCAGAGCTCCTTGGGGCAATTCGAGCATCCTTCCTCCCCGCGGGGCTGTTGGAATTTAGAGCCTGGAAATTCCATCGGCCTTCCAAGCGGGCTCAGAGGAAGAGTTTGAGGAGAAGGAGGGTTTTCTCCTGGAAAGGCAGAAGGGGGTTGGTTAACTTGGCACTCACTTTGTGGCAAGCAGCATGTTTTTCCTGGAGTGGAGGTCGCTGGGGTCCGTGTGCTGTCTGTTCAGGTACTCAGAAACAGCTTTGGCTGGGAACTCCGTTTCACAGATGTACCCAAAATCCCGAGCTAAATGAACGGCTTCACCTGGAGGGAACGAGACGGGGATTAACACCTCCGGGCACCGCCGGCCCCGGGCTGGGCTGGCTCCGACCCGCCGGGGCACCGGGCGGAGCCCACTGCCCCCCTGGGAGGCAGCAGCTCCTTTGAGCAGCGTTTGGAAACCCGTTATCACCCCTTCCACCTCAGGGACAGGCTCCATAGCATCCCTTCCACCTCAGGGACAGGCTCCAGTTGTGTGTTTTCCCCCCACCAGCACTATTTTGGGGACAGAAGTCGATGGGACAGATTTTGAGCTGATGAGATTTGTCTTTGCTACACTGCACTCGTGTCGGTCTGTACCCATGAGCTGCTTGTGCAGAACGGAGGGAAGAGTTCACACACACACCCACCACACACACACAAAACTTTACTGGGCCAAAGAAAAATGCGAGGGGAAGCTGGTCAAAGCCTGAAAGACTAAAGACCCACTACAGACCCAAACTTCTCTTAAGAGCAGAGAGACCGTTCCTGTTTCAATACCTCAGATCATTGTCCAAAATTTTACAGATGTGGATATATTGTTAATATTAGTGTTGATTTTTTGTGGGACGTTAGAGATACACTTTATGCACACACGGGGCACTTGCATCATTATCACAGTTATCGCCACATCTGTAAAATTATGGAGACAACCGCGTTAAACCCGATGGCAATTTAACAATCTGCATTTTAACTGACCATCATGAAACAAGAACTCCTGTCTGCCGGGTGGAAAGATAACAACTAACGGCAACTTTTTCTGTGAACAAAATCATTATTATTCTAGCTCTAATTCTAATTCACTTTTCCTGCCTGCCTGGTTTCAGGTTTCTTGCCTACAGAGGTTTGTGTCATCCAACTCCTACTGACGTACTTCATGCCACAAGAAGAAGACAGTAGCTGCGGAAAGGAGGAAAAAAGGAGGGGGGAAAAACCCCTCAGACTCTAGAGGGATTCCACCAGATTATAGTTCAACCCCTCTAGAATAAAGCGTTAAACCCTTTAAAGCATCGCCCGAGGGACGAGGGGGAAGGTTTCCAACACGCAGGTATGTCTAATAACCCCAGGACCACGTTATTTTTAACTATCAGGAGTTGCTTTCCAACGTCATCTCCTGCTTTCCAATGCTTCTCGCTAATCATCAAACCGGTTAATGGAGGCGAGAGCACCCGGCAGAGCCTGGAGGGGGGGTTCCCGAGCCGGGCAGGGTCTTCCCAGGCAGCGTTCGAGCAACGCGGGCCGGGACCGACCGGAGCGTTCCTGTTCCTGGCGATACCGAGCAGTACAGGAGCAGCTACGCTAAAGCCTGGCTGCTGGCAGGAGGAAAAAAAAAAAAAAATAGAGAGACAAAACTCCATCAGGTGCAGCTTCTTCCGAAAGGAGGGAGCTCTCTGGAGGCAAACTGTTGATTTGTAAGGGAATCAGGGGAGAGGAGGGGAATGTACACCTTACTGCACACTTGACACAGATTTTAGCATCACTGCGCAGCCCCACCGGCTTTTGAACCTCACGCCAGTTTCGAGGAGGGGCTGGTGCTGCTGAGAGCAGAGTGCACGGTGTTCCACACACACCGCGGGGGTGAAGCTGCACTAACAGGGCGCTCAAGGGCACTTGTGCCCCCCGAAATGCTTCACACCTCCTATAGCGAGACCCTGTGCTGTAACCTACACTGAGCCTTGCACTCTCGGCATCACACACATGCGTGTACCAGGGGGAGCTCCTGCCCCTCAGCCCCCGTCTTTTTGCGAGCCTTCCTTCACTCTGCAAGCGGCAAGGTCTTGTCGCTCACATAACTCAATCAAAAGAGTTGAAAAGTTAATATCTAGCACAAATATTTATGCTCGCTTTATACGCAGAAGAGATAAGTGGATTATTTATACGCCTCTCAGTGTGTATGTGTAATGCAGATACATATAATTCATAATTGCATCCATACTATTCCAGTTAGGTTTTTTTTGGAGGAAATCCAACTTCACTTAGCATAAACACGCACATAACCCTAAACTTTTTAGTGGCTCTAAATTTTCCTTGTCGATACAGTAACAACAAATCAAAGAAACACGCTGGCCACCAAAATGACATTAGTTGAAATGACTTGAAACTTCAGTCTCCCCTGTCTCCTTCCTCAGGAGTAGCTGCTCTCTTTGTTCAGCTCCAGCCACCTAAAGGGAAACCGAGCTCTGCTACTCTCAAATTGCTCTGCTTCATACAAAAAAAAAAAAAAAAAAAAAAAAAAAAAAGTAATTTTGTATTATTTCTCCGCACTGAGCATCTTCTAGAGGCCATAAATCAGCTCGGGAGGAGCGAATTAGCGGGAGAATGGAGCAGATCTAGAGTCGGAGATCACAGGGTGGAAACGAATAGCAAAGAGGAATGGGACTGCCCTGCAGAATTACACATGCACACAAATATATACACCTATATCCACACAGACACACTCCCTCGCTCTTGTCAGCAGGAGGGATCAATGATCCTCCAGCCAATGACTTCATTTTTGGGAATGGGATCCTTAACCGTGCCGGTGTTCCTCCTAACCCGCCCTGATTTTCACCTCTGCAAGGTTTTCCCACCTGATCCCGAAAGTTGGTCGGGTTTTTTGGTGGTTTTTTTTGTTTTGTTTTGTTTTGTGAATGTCAGACAGGAGCTCAGAGCAGGCAGGGGTGTGAAGGGAGCTGCGACCCTCGGCTTACCTTCCACCAGGGAGGTGAGTAAAGTGACATTTGCGGCCTTACGCCTGCCGGCTGGTAAATTCAAACCGATTTTTTCTAGCCTTTCTCGCAAAGATCTCCCCCCGTTTTTCGATTTGGCTCTAGAATTGCAAAGAAATTAACATCGTGATTAACCCCGCAGTGTTCCTGGAAGAAACGTTTAGTCTGTGCAGTCAGCGAAGCCTGGGAGGGTTTTCACTCGATGTTAAGGACTCTGGGGGTGTGGATTTCTGCTCGGGTTTGCTGAGATTTTCTTAATTTCTCCCAGGGGTAGAAGCGGGGATGAACCCATTTTTCTCCCGATTTTATCCAGGGAAATCAAATAACGCCAAACAGCAATAATTAATGGAAAGGTTCTGATCTAGAGAGCAAATGGATATGACACCAACTTGTATTAAGACGGAGTAAAGAGATGGATAGGAAGGTAGAGGAGGATTAAACCCTCTGTTATAACAGGAAAGAGCCAGAATGGGACGAGGGGATAAAAAACCGAATAAATCTGAAAAGTTCGAAGGGAGTGTGTGTGCGCCTGTGGATAAACTGTAAAGGAGGGAAATATTTATTAAACCTTCTCGCGGGTGTGAGTGTGTTCCTGTGCGAGGAGGTGACTCTGAGAGGAAGAGCTCACCTGAGGCAGGGTGCGTTATAAAGAGGGAATGGATCGCCTGGGGGAAGATTGGAATATCTGTCGGAGGTTACTGATAAGGGCTATAAAAGGATGAGTGAGCTATACGTGGGAAATTCAGAGCTATTGTTCGAACGCCCATACATATGTAAACCCCCAGGGATGAAATCTTGCCACCTGCGAAGTCGGGTAGAGTTTTGGCACCTAAGAACAGAGTCAGTCACAACACTCTCTTAATTCTTACTTAAAATTTGTTTAAGAATTAGCAGTCACACTTAGAGAAAGGAAACCAGAAACTACAGAGAAGCCACACTAGCTTCCCACTATTATATATCGAAGTAAATAGGGCTGGATGGCAGAACTGCAAGAGAGCAGCTTTCTATATCTCATCTGCTCTGAACCAAAATCTTGTTTAAAATTTAGATTCAAGATAGGAACTGAAGTCAGCAGCAGCCAATGATTACGGGTTGGGCCACCTCCAGAAATCTGCTGAAGTTCAATAATAATGTTTCTTTACCTTGGTAATTATATTTTCTACAGAGCATCTCTCAGATGTTCTCCCTGCTCTATTTGTAGTTGTACAGAAGGAGCAGGCAGGTTAGCATCTGTAAGTAAAGATCTCTGCTGCTGTCCCTGGCAGCTGAACAATGATTACAGACATTCACGTGGAACAGCAGCTATTTTGGGAGACCCGAATTCTCACGTGTATATTTGGGTGACTGACCGCATGTAGCAGAACTTTACCCCTTTTCTCCAGTCACGGAGCCAGAGCCCTTGACGTCATCACAGAATTTTTTGCGGTGGGGAGGGGGGAACTCCAAACACCAACTTCATTTTAAAGCTCCTTATAACCAACGCATCCAAATTGCTGCTGCAGGAGTTGCCAAGATATTTCCTCCTCTAAGATTAGCAACTTTTATACAGTATCTGAAGTTTATTCATTTTCAGTTTGTATGCATTTGTCTCTGCCTAAAAGTTATGTTTTTTATTACAGTCTACCTCACACACAGAAAATTAAATCTTGTACCCTCTCAGCCTGAGTGGGTGAGCTGGTACCTCATACTGTTGCCTCATGGCTTCTCCCCTGTTGTGACTGGAGATAGAGCCTTAGCTCACCTTTCTTACAGACAAGTCCTGCTGACAATTCACAGTCCCTCAGGCACTGCCAAGAAGAAAAAGCCCTTTCTCCCTGGCAGCCTTTCCAACTAATGGTCCCAGAGCTTAAATTCTTGTTGCTTCTACATAAAAGCACAGTCTCCCACTTGTTATGATGGAGTGGCAACCGGGCCTGTAGGTTGTTCCTTGCTTCCCACTTCCTTCAGTGCCAACAACGCCAGCTATTTTGAGGTCTTCAGCAAAATCCACCTGGGCATTAGTGGTGATTCGCACAAATGTTAAGCAGCAAAGGCCTCAAGACCAGCTGTGAGTGATTCCTCTAGCAACTTTCTCTGTGTGAAGCATTTTTTCTGACTTTCAGAGCTACCTGTTGGTGGTTTTTCTTTAGTCAGGTACCTGCATACCTTACAGTTTGCCTATCAGATCCCTGCCAATTTCTTGTATGACACCAGGTGTCATAATTGCCATAATTGCCTGATCATTATTGCCATATAGAGGAAGCCTCGTGGGTTTATCTAGGAAATCCCTAGAAATACATCAGGTCCTGAAATACTTCCAGTTCATCCTGAAACACGCCCATCATGGCATTTTATTTTGTCCACTTTCTAAGAGAGAAGTGTGAGGAGGAGAAAAGATAGAAAGTGTGTGCATGGACAAGGAGAAAATCTTTCCATCTCAGTTCCTTCATTTGTAGATAACAAGGCCAAATCCTTGTCTCCTCTCCATACATCCATCCCAGTGTCTGAACACAGCATATTTTCACCTTATCACCAGCATTACATGCACAGGCTCTATCCATAGGACCAATGCATATTTGAAATCATCTTTACTGTTGACCAAGGATTTCTGGTGCATGCATGGAGGCCCAGACACATTCACACATTTGCCCCAGACTCTTACCTTCTAAGTACTCCTCCTAGGAGAGATGCATTCAGACACTCTGGAGGGGAAAGGCGTCTTTGAACTTCTCCCACAGTTACTTTATACTTTGAAGTTGAGCTAAGCAAAGACAAGCGGCCAGGTACAGAGCAAAACACCTCTCCGGTATTGACTGAAATTCCACCCAGGAAGCCATCTTTATTCATCATCAAAGAAGTAACAGATTTTGGAGGAACCGGAACTGGAGAAAGAAAAGGGGAGGAGGGGAGAGAGAAACCATCAGGCCACAAAGGAGAACAGGATAACCACAGTCTCTCTCACATGCACAGAACAGCAAAATGAAAGGGAATTTTGAATCTCTGGCTACCTCCAGCAACCTAAAGGGTGCTGCTCCCCCAACCTCTAGGAAATTGCTCCATGAATGATGGATGGAGAGAAGGGTGGTACAGTACAGCCTCTATGCAGGGTTTGATCATTGGGAAATAAAATACATATTGGCAAGCACCTGGCAACTTTCGGGTTTGAGCCTGTGTCTCACCCAGAGCCCCCCGATGCCTTTTGTACAACGGACAGCGCCTTTCTGGAGGGGAAAAAAAGAGGAAAATTTACTTTTTTTTGGCTAATGTTTCCATTACTGCTAAGCTGAGCCAGGAATAAATTCACTACACAAAGGGAGTTGCTGTCTTAAATGAGTATCAAGGCTGGAGGATACAGCAATGAGAAGACAGCTCTGTTATTGCTTTGTGTTTTTATTAAGTCTGGTTTATGAAATAAAATGAGTCTTTTCCTTCAGAAAAATGAACACCAGGAAAAAATATCTGGTCTAACCATGGTGTTCTCCACTCTGATCATATTGTGCTGTCCGTGAATTAGTAGGAACTCTCCTGCCCCTAAATAAAACTGATTTAGTTACTGCAACACATATTTAAAAGTAGTTATAGGGAAAAGTAAAAAGAGAATGATAAAGTGAAATTAACAAAATAAAACCATGTTGTTCTCTCCAAGATAAAATGAAGTATTTCCTTTCTCTGAGAAACCAGTGAGGTTATTTTAAGAGTAACCAAGGGGATTATAAAGAACAAATTCCTATAATAGCAACCAGACACACTCAGAAATAAACAACAAAATTGGTTGAACTAAAACTGAGAGCCATTCCCCCGTGACATGAATTTTGTTTACAAATGAACTTAAATAGCTCTCTCATAATTGTGTGTAACTGTTATGATTTACAGCAGGTGCTCTAATCAATCACCCAATCACTTTAATTTATAGGGAGCCTCGCTGCATTTTCCCAGTTGTTTCATTTCTGCAAGTAATTGATAACAAACCATACTTAAGGTATGTTTTATGCAAGAGTTAATAAAAGCTGACAGCTGCTACTGCTGCTTCCTCTTGGATCCGCGGCAACACGCATTTCCTTATAGAAAATATACGCTGAAATTGGGGCTTTTGCTGGTGGGAGAGCCCTGGCAGTTTCCAGCAGGCATGTTTCAGAGGAGAAGACTAATTGATTACACACCCTCTTTGAGCAGATACTGCTCCACAATCTCCAGTTTCCACTCAATCAATTGCAAAACCAATTCGGCAAATAATAAGGTTCTATTATGCACATATGCCAGCTATTTAGGTAGTTATAATACATGTCAGTTAAGTCATAAAAGCCCTGTTTATTTGCAACATATCTGGAGAATCAAACCATTAGGGTTGAGCGGATATTTAAGTCGTCTGGAGCTGCTAAACAATAAGATCGGGTATCCTAATATATTACCAAGTGCTAACTACTGGGCAATTGCCAATTTTATAACCTCAGTGCATGGAATAGACACAACCGTGTTTCACTGTTTTTATTACAGATCATTTCCTACTGCCAGACCAGACCCCCACAATAAAAGCTCTATAACAGCTAAAAACCAAAAGGCATGTCGATTTTAGATATACATATTGCTTCGTATGCCTTGTATACAGTCTCCAGTATAAACAAATTATTTTGAGTGGCTTGACTTCAGGGAATCGGAAAGTGAAATGGATTCCTATTTCTCTATTATTTTTAGTTAGGCACTTTATGCAGCTCATAAAGGTGGTTTCAAATAGTTTGAGAGCAGCTCAGAAACAGTTATAAAAGAGTTAGAGGCCTGCTCCTGCTTTCGTTGCTGTTATTAGGAATTTTTTTGCCATTGATTCTATAGGAAATCTTGTTTGTACATCAGAGGCAGTTCCAGCAGACCAAAAAATTGTATTTATATTTTCCCCCTTGTTATACATAAGTATATCTCTTATTTCATGCACAATGATCTGTTTGAGTGAAGCATCAAGTAGAAAAAATAGAAATTAAAAAAGAAAAAAAAAAAGTTGTATTAAAGCAGTGCCACCAGACAGATTTTCATGACTGGCATTTTTTTCTTGGGACAAACACACGGGCTGTGCAGTTCAAGCACACCTTCACCGTGGCTATATTTAGTGACCAGTTTATCAGGTCACTGTCCAGTGAACTGAGAAATTAAACAAGAGGCAGCAATTCCACGAACATCTGATCTTAGTCCAAACTCACTAAAGAGAGAAGGACCCGTGCAATGCTTAAATGTACCTCACCCTGCTCGCTTTGGCCTTTTGGAGCACTCATTACATTAGTTAACCTTTGAATTATGGATTTTCACGTGCTTGGTGTTTTTTTTCTTCTCCCTTGCAAATTGCTTTTGGGAAGCAGGCTGGCTCCCTTCCCTGCTATGCTGAGAGCTCCTCAGCTTCTCTTCCTAGCAGTGTTTCCCTGAAAAGAACGACATGAACAAACCCATCAGCTGGAGTCTGATAGCTCTGAACCCATCTGAGAGGCTTGCCAGGCGGTGTAAGCATATCTATCGCAATTTCATAGCTTCAGAGAGATCTGTTCTATCTGGGCTCTATATCTTCTGTAAATTACCTAATGCTGCCTCAAAAAAGTGTTTGCCATGGAATGAATTATCTCTATCTATATCATATCTATATGTTTATCATGGCTGGAGCTTTTCAGA
Source organism: Corvus cornix cornix (assembly GCF_000738735.6). NCBI lineage: Eukaryota > Metazoa > Chordata > Aves > Passeriformes > Corvidae > Corvus > Corvus cornix. The sequence goes on along the minus strand of NC_047056.1, from coordinate 111,106,635 downwards.
CACAGCCCAGACATCAGCAGAGATAACAGAACGTGGAGCTTTTGTGGGTGAGGAGATCTCCACGTCCGTGCGTGCAGCGCGTGTGTCAAATCCCTGCGCGTATGTAAATAAACCCGAATGCAGAGGATATTTTTAGCCGATATCAACTTCCCCAATTGGTTAGGGACTGCCACAAATGCTGAAATGACACAGAATAACACACACGTATCCACGCGGCGTCCCCACCATTCCTGCTCTCACTTTATCCCACTTAGTTCTTGTTATCCCCAGCAAAAGCTGTTCGATTTTCTTTCACTCCCAAATTCTATTTGCTGCGTGTGTGTGAGCACTCACAAATACATCATTCCCCCTTTCAAAATATCTGCCTCCTCCCTTCCTTTATACTTCTGTATTTATCTCCTTTGTCTCTCTTTTTCTTTCCTCTCCTTTTCCACCTCTTTATCTCTTCTTCCTCCCTTTTGGTTTTTTTTTTTGGTTTTTTTTCTCTCCTCCTGTGGTTACTTCCAGCCTCTTTGTCATTTCTCCCCCTTCCATTTCTCTTCAGCTTATCAATAAACCGGGAGAGCAACAGTAGCCGCTTGATTTGTTAGTAATTATAAGCATACTGTTCCTGCAAACGGGATCTCTAGATGAGTGAGATCGCTTTGAAACGACAGCAGGAAATGGTGGGGAAATGGAGCATGGCGAAACTCAGCGTGAAGCTTTCAGTTCTTTACATGTTTACAATTTTCTGTGCATACATTAAGTCTTAGGCTTCTCCTTTTTTTCTTTCTTTTTTTTTTTTTTTTTTTGGTGGTGGTTTTCTGTTGCGTTGCTCGCCAAAAAAGTGTGAAAATGCGCACAAATGTGAACGCACAAGTGGAAATGGGGTGAAAAAAGTTGTTTTAACGACAGTAAAACTAAAGAAATAATAGATTTATGTCCTGCAAACAGCTGCTTAAGAAGGGTTTAAGCTATGGATATCATTGCAATAACCCGGCTGAATAATATGGTAGTCGAACAGCCAGTCAAATAATCAATCAGAAAAATTATTTCTTGTATTTTTTACTAAGAAACGTCCTGGACAAATTAATTACTAATAAACTATCAAACTACTTTCAATTTTTTTTTACTCTGCCTACTGGGCTTTAAATGAGTAAAAAGTTCTTTGTCCGTGCTAACAACAGGACTTTACTGTAACTGGTGATTTGCTCTGACTCTGTAGCCAAGCCTAAAACGTCCAGGAGCAGCATCTTAGACGCTGAAACTAAAGAGACCCGGATCTTATCTAAATTTTAAGGAACAAATATGAAAATTGCGTGTTCATCTCCCATTTCCTTCTGTCCTCCTCGTCCCCTCCTCTCCTCCCGCCCCTCTCCTCCACCGCAGTCCCCGTCCCCTGAAAGCCAGGACTAAATTTCAAAGTGGAATGTATTCCCTCGAAACTGTTTTGCATTTAATTAAAGGGGATCCTTAGGTTCAGCGGGTGATTCAGGAATAAGCACGAAACTGAGTGGCATTGAAGCAACATCTCTTGAGCCCCAGATCTATCACCTGAAAAGCTGAGGCCGGAGTGGTTTTCAGTTAATTATTTATCAGCTGCTTCAAGGGGTGGGGAGGAAACTCGTGCTGGATTATTAACAGCTAAAAACAAAAGGTTAAGAGACCTTCTTTCATGTGTTTCCTTAAGATAGGAGGAACAACGGAGCGTGTTTGCAAGGCCATGAATTAAGGTCTTCCAAGTTAAAATGGCCTTTCATGCTAAAACAGATGTGAGTGTGCAGAGATCGTCAGAAACAGTTGAAAGTAAATAAATACATCAGAATAATTTTAAGGTCACTGACTGTGCCCCAGAGTCACAAAAATTAACTTGGGACTCGGGCCACATAAGGTTTTGCAGGAAGACAACTTCTTTCGCCATAGAGAGTGCCAAGCAAATTTCAGATGAACATTTGATAAGGGGACCCAATCTTTTATTCCTGACACATGGAAAACCTTCCCTTCATTTCAGCAAAAATCGAGGGAAAGGCCTCCAAACGTGCAGTCAGCAAGCTCTGAAAGCTGAGTTAAATCTGATATTAATGCTCTTGGTGATTATTATCATCTTGATGATTTATCTGGCTCCCTCCCTCCCACTTCCACCACCCAAATCCTAATGGAAGTGGGAGTTAAAGATGATTTTTTAATGTCTCGTTGGATTTTTAGACTGCTAATGTACCGCATCCTTCTCATTATTAGTTTATTGATTGTTCATTGATCAGCCCCCTTCAAATCGTATTAACCACCCTCTGCCAGTTTAGATTAGGAGAGTTTAAAAAGCACCTTTCATTATTTCAGCGCCACCACCACTACAGTGGAGTTCAGGCTTGGTAGCTTAATGCTCTCTCTAATGGGGCAGCTAAGAGACAAGGGGCCACGGTCCCTGCCTATTGCATTAATAGCTCAAAGGGGGCTAATACAGAAAATTAGCCTTAAACGAGCTCTGGAGATCTCCAAATGAAAGAGCCATTTATCACGCTGGCTACCTTCACTCCACTCGTTTGCTCTCTCTACTGGGAACAACTCATTTCCTCTTAACTAAATTACTTCAGAAATGTCAAGTAAGCTCAGATAGCAAACATAACAAGAGCCTGGGTATATGTAATCTGTTGTGCGGGATCGATACCTGAGATAAATCAATAGCCATGTATGAATCCCTATATAATTTCCTTAATATTTTGGCAAACCTTTTGCATAGAGAGACAATTCCCTCTGCAGGCCTCAAAGGCCATAAAGGAACAGACAGAGACTGGGTGATATAATTACGTTTAGGCTTCAAGTCCCCATCATACTTTTCCTACTACTTTGCAATTAAAGAAATTGAGGCACTCAACTAGGATTGGGTGAAGCAGACCCCCTGCGACCCTTGCCTACCAAATATGTAGCCCAGGAGTGTTCCACTGCACAAAAATCAGGCAATACCCGTGTGTCTGTCTATCTATCTGTGCCATCTGCCTGCAAGAACGACTCACAGAGTTTAAATAACTTGTTCTTGTTTCAAAGTAGATCCTCACAGCTACAAACTGCAGGGAACAAAGCGAAATTGATACTGAATGCTCTCTGCATTGCTCCTTCCCTTGTCCTGATTAAATATTGACTGCCACAAATGTGACCTGCTATTTATTACCCATTTATTTTCCTCTGCACCCAGGAAACTCACTGTGAAAAAAAAAATACAATATTCCTTTATGCTGGAAAGTTTCTTGGAGCTCAGCATTACTTCTAAGGAACAAAATGCTGCTACAGTGACTTTTAAACAGTTGCAAATGCATCTCGGGCTCTTTTTTAGTAACCTTATTTCGAAAGAACATGTGTCTCCTGTTCATCATGTGTAAACTCAGAGTATCTCTTCTTCTGTCTGCAAATAGGCACAAGTAATCCCACCTAGATGGGACTGAGTCTCTTTAGGCAGCAGCTGCTCCATCTGGGACCATTTCAATGCCCACACACACAAAGCACACCTAAATATATGCCTAATACATATAAAAACCTATACCTAATATGTAATAATTACTGGCATTCACATTCTAGTGCTACTCGCTGTGTAATTGCACCACCCAGCACACACATGGAATGTCTCTGCTGTCCTCGTCAGCTGAAGGATGGAGAGACAGAAGGCTGCGTGTGTTAAAAAAAAAAAAAAAAAAAAGAAAAGAAAAGAAAAAAGAAAATAATATTTTAGGTTGTGTATTCTGCGAAAGACCAGCACGGAACAACCTTAGAAAGGAGCTTCTCGACCACAAATCAAGTAATTAGTCAAATACACCCAAGAGGGAGTGTATGAGGTGTCAAGTGGGGGTGGGGAAGGGGGAGGAGAGTGAGGAAAAAAAAAAGTTAAAAATACAACAACCATCAGGTTACAGACCCTGAGGAGAAACCCCACTAAAGATCCAAACTGAACCAAAACAGCAGAAACAAACAACCTTTTTTTTTTCTTTTTAAAGTTAAGTAAGTTTCTCTTCCTTAAAAAAAAAAACAAAACAAAACCCTTTGACGTTTCAACAGATAGTCATAAATGGTGCTGTCAAATGGTCTTCAAGTTTTCATTTGTGCTCGCTCAAATAACCAGACCTTGATCATGTGTGTGAAAGAGAGACCGTGCATGGAGATTTAAATTTAAAAAATAACCCAAACAACCAACAACAAAACAAACAATAAATACACGGAAGGACCTCATGCTGCCTTCAACACATTTTAGATAAACACCCTCCCTGTTATTTTGCTTTACATCCTAGAAGATCGTCGCTGTTAAGCTATTTGTGCGCATTTGACAAATAACAAGGTCCTGGAGATAAGTGCCGTTGGTAGCAAGCATAAGGGACAGCGTTTTTAAGCCTCATCTCTGGTACTTAAAATTGAATCTAGAAGTAGAAACTCCTTAGATAATTAAAGATAGCTTTCCTTCCATTTGCAGCGTGTGATCTGTTTAATGTCTATCAGCATAACACAACACTAATCGCCAAGCATCTTTGAGTGACTGTCAGAGAAATGTAAAAAAATTAAGCAGCTGCAATACGCCCAAAATGAGTTATTGTAATTACATTTAATTAGTTTAATTAGTTAATTATTTTGCTTACAGCTGTACAAGAGACTGCAAACATTTGTTAATATCACATTCGCTTTAACAGTATGGGGTGATTCTGCAGTTACACTAAATCATGGGCGCATATGTAGAAAGATATAAAAAATGGGCATGGGGAAGGGGGGAATCTTGGGGGAAGGAGGGAATGTTGGAGGGAGCGGGGAAGGGGGCTGAGGCTGCCTTTCCATGGGCATCTCTTTCTCTCCTCTCCACGTTTGATTCGCCTGGGAAATGTATTTAAGCCCCAAAGGGAATCAACCTCTTCCCCCATTAAAAGCCAAGGGGTCCCCATCGAACACTATCGGGGGGAGGAGGGGAGGGAAGAGGGGCTGTGGAAACTGCACTGGAGCACGGGGTGCCCCATTAGAGAGCATTTGTGTAATTAAACCCTTTGAAGGGCGGGGGAGGCGGGGATATAAACTTTTCCTTTCGCATGTCTTATCCCTTCACTCTGTCTGCTGATCCAATCAGCTATTCATCTTGCTGCCATGGGTGCCTGCTTCCCGGAGAAATTCATTGCCCCAAAGTCAAAATATATCATGAAGATATTGCTACACAGTAAAAGTTTGTCTAGCTTGTTGGAATAATCCATACCTTTTTTAATGACAGACTGGTCCAATAAGTTCATACCGCTGTTATTGGCATCTTCAACTGACTGTGGATATAAAAACATCACTATTCAAATTGACTGGATATTAAAGAATCGCGTACATAAATCATGTCATTCCAAACTGGAGTCCCTGTTATTTCCATTTGTATTAATTCACTAGGGGAGGAGGGATTTTTTTATTGTTGTATTATGATTATTATTATTATTATTATTTCCCCAAATCCACAAGGAAATGAAATTCTTACAAATTATATAGTCTTCTAATAAAACAAAAGGAGGTGTGGAGCATATGGGGTGCAATACTGGTTTTGTTATCTTATAAAACATAGATATCACATAGACTTCTTTGCATTCCATAAAGCTTTATATTTCTTCCTTTGAAAATGTGGCAATTTGGCAACATCTGCAAGATCTATTGCATGACATAAATGAACACGATTAAGGACAACTTAAATGCTCCCTCCCCTTTCCTCCCCCTCCTCCTTTTTCTTTTTTTGTTTTTTTTGTTTGTTTGTTTAACCCTGCTACATTTTAATAATTCAAGGGCCATTTACTTTTTATATATCATAGTTTACATTATGGACTTTTAATTAAAGCCTGAGCCTTTCGGAGTGCAGTGCAACGCCCACATCATATAGGGGATGAACAGAAAGCAATTTACAGCTCGCAAGGTTGCTTCCATGTCCTGAATTAGTGGGGCTGGGAGGGAGGAGCGGGGATACACATTATCAAAAGTATGAACCATCAAGTTGATTGCCTAGAAAAAAAAGTCTCCTGATTTCAAAGCCTTGTTTTCCCCCCTTATCCCCCTTTCTTTTCAGCCCGCTGAGGAGCACACCTGTTATTATGGCATTAACTTCTTTAGCAGGGAAGAGAACAAAGACGGGCACAGAGGACACAGCAAATGCTGGGTTTCATTTCTCAAAACGAAAGTGGTATATACAAAAAAAACCCAAACAAGCCAAAATTACTGCTGAATCTGCACTCGGTACTGTAAAATCATCTCAGAAAGAGAAGAGGTGTCATAAGAACAATTTATTGCAGAATTCCAACAGGTTCCGTTTTAGGGTAAATTCTGGGGAAAAGGGGGACCTGTGGGTCTCTTGGCTTTATTATTTTATTTTTCCCTTTACTATTACTAAAGGATTTGGGTTTTTCAGTGTTATTGCATATCTGGGAAGTTGTCACGTTTTTCCTTGTTAAGCAAAACACCTTTACAGCAAAGCAATGACTTACTTCACCATTATTTTAACTTTATCTTTGCTACGGCGAAAGCCTGAGCTTATCCGGATCCGGCCCTTATCTCCATCTCTGTGCTCAGCGGAGACATTCCAAATGGAATGAGACTTAGGAGAAAATTACATCTCCCCAAAATGTGATGGAGCAATATTTTCTATGAGATCTTTCCTTTCATTTTCCTTGAATCCACCCTCAAACGAACGCACACACGCACCCACAGAGCGGTGCCTTATGTGCTGTGTTTGGGCATGGCTGTGTGTCTCTCTCATAATCAATAGGCTACATACCTAAAGGGCACAAAATAAAATTACAAAGTCTTCCCTCCTTTCCCTGAGCAGCTCTCAACGAGGGATGATGAGCAAACCCTGCAGCCTGCTGGAGCGCAGCGTGGCGCACCTCCATGGCACAGAATCAGAGGTAAACGTGAAACATCACCTTCTCTTTTATTTTTTTTTTTCCCATCTTTCCTCCTTACCTCACCTTATCTCTGGAGCCGATGGTTGCGCACACCCTTTATGTGTGTGTGTGCACTCCGCTCGCTCCATCAGCAACGTGGGTTAGTTGTTGTAGTTAATGAGAAGACTCCTGTCTGATTTTCTATCTAATTACGCCCTCCTGCTGGGTTTTTGTACAGGATATTCGCTCAGCATGCTGGCAGTTAATAGTCACAGAGAGGATCGTAAAGATTTAATTAGGACTGCATGCGGAAACGTGGAAAAACAACTCAGACTTTTAATTACTAGACTTCTTTAGTTAAAAGTGATACCAGGGGTTACTTTATAAGAGACTTGGGTGTTTTGGTGCAACTTAACTTTCCGTGTCTCTAGCTAGCACATAGCAGCAGTGTGAGTGAGGAGGAGGAGGAGCGGAGGTGTGTGTGCAGGGAGGGGAAAGGTGATGAGTTTCCAGATATACTTAGAAAATCTGGAGAGGAAGATTCCCCTCCCTTCCCTCCTCCAATAATCTGATAGCATGAGGCTTCCTAAGCACTATCTATCACCACCTTATTCGACTCCTATGGATACATCTGAGTGAAAATCTTAAAAACGGAGCTCTTTGCTTTCTTTCAAAGAGTCTAAAGAATCTGAATTTCCCCCTCCGTTTTTCCTTCATCGAATCTTTTCTTACTATAACCATACTTTTGCCCAGCTGGTGGAGGGAAAAAATATCTGGGGTTGCAATGGGGGATTTTTTTTCAGAGCCCCTATTAGGTGATGCAAATTTGTTCAATAAGTAGGTCTTGGGTTCTCTGTTCCCTGTCTGGAGGTTGTAAATCGCAGATTGAAAATTCCTCTCGAGAGGGGCAGCAATAGCAATACAGTATGTCCTGTTTACAATAACAGAGCGCTATCGTGTTACAATCACTTAATTCTACCCCTGGACAATGCCTCACACATGGACTAGATTTGGTGTTTATAAAATAACCAGTTTCTTTCTGTCACGCACTCTCTTTCTCTGTCTCCATCTCAGCCCAGCCCATTCTCATGGCACATATTTGATCAGACATGCACTTACTAAAGCAAAGAGAAATATCTTTATCCAACTACATATCTCGAAATCCGTTCAACTTTTTGGACTACTAAAGAAAAGGAAAAAACCCAGTATTTGGAACCCTTCCTGGAAATTTAATCTAGCGATGGTGGATAATGGGTATACGTCGCCTAAATAAAAATCCCTGTAGCTAGAAAAGGTTCCTCGAATCTAGAATAAATCCATATTAAATATCAAGATGGAAAACTGCCCAACCTCATCTGTCACTAGTGGGGAGACGAGAATAGAAAATGCTGAGCGGCAGCAGCGAGTTCTGGGCTGCTTTCCCTCCTGCCTGCGTTAACTTGCAGTTGGACACCTCTTCCTTCACGTGTTTCTCCTTGGGATACCCTCCTCTCCCTCTTCCCCTCCTCCCCCAGCCTGGGAACAAACTTTCAGAAATAAAGGACCTGTTTAATTTCCTGCTGTCTCAGCACCCCAAACCAAGACCCCCAGCCCTGCTGGTCCACAGCCTCGTCTGCCCCATCCTATCCCCATCCCATCGCACCCACCCCGGCCCGGCCAGCCCGGGCGAGCAGGTCGTGGGTGGCCACGGGTGGCCCCGCTGCTCTCGGAGCATCGGGGGGAGGCACTTTCCGCGAGTGCAGTCCCCTTCCCGCAGAATGGATGTTTTATTGGGAAACGGATGGACGGCTGCTTTATTTGAGCTCCTTCTTTCCTATTATTTCCTCTCTTCCCTTCCTTCTTTATGTCTTTCTCTCTTTCCCTGTCTTCCCCCTCCTTTCCCTCTCTTCTCTATCTTTCCTTCTTTTTCTCTCTCCTTTCGTCCTTTCTGCCTTTTATCTTTTTCTTCTCTCTTTCTTATCTCTTTCCTTTCCCTTCTCTCTCCTCTGTTTTATTCTCTCACAAAAGCACAACAATTACCGGCTTTTCTTTGGGGAAAGTGTAAATATCCAAGCACAAACAGTACTTAACGCCTATCGGTTGCAAAGAGAAAGGAGGAGAGCGATCCCCTCTCTGCATTCACAGAGGTAAAACTCGCCTTGACTTGCAAACCACTTTGTCTGAGCCAGGAATGCGAGACGAGACCTGCGCATCACGCCCGTGGCGGTCAGGGGCTGCCCCCAGGTCTCAAAGCCACCTTGGAAACCCGCAGAAACCAGCGACCCGACGGTCAGTGAGCTCGGAGGCGGGAGCAAATCCAAACAGCAAAACCTTTCTATTTCTAAAACACTTCGCCCCAGCAAAGCTCGGGGATTTTCCCGTGCAGCCCCAAGACAAGCCTCAAGCCAAAGCAATGCATCCCCTCCGCTTCCCTGCCGCTGATTCCTCTCATGTACAGCAGCATCCTTTTTCACGGCTATTTTTTATCTTCCCAGCTCCTCTTTTCTCCTTTCTTTTTCCCTTTCTGTAACTTTGAAGTCGTTATTTCATCCAGTGGTCCATATCTTTATTTAGCCCAAGACTAAATACATGTACAGATATGATATATGACAAAGAAATTTTGTGAAAAAAACAAAACAAAACAAAACCGAAGCCGCATGGAGGGGAACCCACAAAATTCCGATTAGGAAAGCCTAAGGCAGGACTTGGACTCTGGAGGCTCCAGCCTCCGCCTGGAGGGTTCACAGGGGCTGGCCATGCCCTGCCCCAACAAGGTGCAAACCACCCCAGCACCGAAGCTGTTAAGGGTCCTTCTGTTTTTAGGAAATAACACGTGATGATGAGTTTCGCGTGGGATGGAAGAAAGCTGGGAAATACTGTGCTTTGAGCCCGGCGAAACTCCTTTGTTATCCAAAAGAGGGAATGAAACTATTTAAAATCAGGGCTACCCTACCAAGCACACTTAACAAATAAGGGGGGTGGGGGGACGGACACCGGACTTGTTCCTGATCACCAGTTATTGCTTTTGGTTTGTTTATTTTTTCCCTCCCTCCCGGATGAAAAATGTAGTAATTCGACAGTTTCATCAAAATTTCTGAACGGCAGGAAATTGGTTGGGGGGGGGGGCGGGGGGGAAGAGGGGGGTGGAGGGGAGTGGAAGCTGAGATTGCATGGGAAATAACTGAAATTTGAAAAGCCAAGCTTGAACTCTGCCAGCTTTTGAAACACGTGGAATATTTAGAGCAGCATGTCTGCCTTCCCCCTGCACTTTGCTGCTTTGCCATGTAGGGGAGGTTTATAAAGCAGAGCCTGTGCGTGACAGCAAGGAAACAAATTCTCTTATTAAAAAAAAAAAAAAAAAAAAAAAGAAAGAAAGAAAAGAAAAATAGAGGTGGCGGAGTGGGGGGGTGGGGGGGGAGTACCAGAGTTACAAAGCCAGTGTGGAAAACAATGGCAACCCACAGAAATATTGCTGGAAACCCCTCAGCGATCATTCCTAGCCCAGGGACAGGGGCTCCAGCTGCACTGCCCGGGAGAAAGAAACGCGGTGCCTTACCTGGACCTCCTCCATCCCTGGGTGTCCGATGCCGTGCAGAGAAAGGCTGTCCCCCATGCCGGAGTCAAGGCCATGGTGAGCTGAGTGCAGGAGGACATCTGGCCTCCTTACTGAGTGGTAGTCCCGCCTGGGGTCCAGTCCCGAGAGCTGGGGCAGGGCGGCCCGAGGCTGTGGCAGCAGTGACCCGGTTTCTGATCCCACCTCTTGCCTCTGCCTCTGTCCCCAGGGGTGCTGCTGGGGCTGATGCAAGGGGTTTAGGGAGTAGGGGTCATTGACATGGGAGTAAGGGTCCTGGCTTTGGTGGTAAGGAAGAGGCTGATAGGGGGGTGGGAAATAAGGCGGCTGGAAATCCGAGGATGGGGTGTGAGAGAGCGGAGGAGCGCTGGAGTAGGGTCCCTGCGAGACGGATCCCAGCTGGGACAGCCTGGAACTGTGGCTGGGCACTCCATCATGCCGGTCCTACAAGCGGAATGACATACAAACAACAACAAAAAAGAGGACCTTTTTTAAAAAAAAAAAAAAAAAGTAAAAGGAGCACAAACCCACCCCGAAGTAAAATAAACCAAAATATAAACAGTTGGAAAGTGGGATTCGGATGTGCCCCCTTCCCCCACCAATTATTAGAAATGTTCCAGTGTTTAGCACCCACATCGTGTCTATTCCCAGAAACAATCAAGAAGGGGGAAGGGGGCGGGGGGTGTGAGGGAGAATTGCTAAATATCATAATTAAAAATGTAGGACTGGTGCTCCAAATACATGTACGATCTGCAATTTCAGACCAGTAATATAATTCCCCATCCACAGCCCCCTCAAATCAAACCAAAGGTAAAAAAATAATAAATTAAGAGCACAAGAACACCCTTCTATGAAGACAACCCACCCCTTCTCCTGCCTAAATTTTCCCAACCTCTGTTTATTCCCTCTGCTGAAGTCCTGTAACTCAAAATCACCAACCCATTTTCACGTGGAAAAGCCCAAAAAGAAAGTTGCACTTCTCGGAAGACTCCGAGGTGAGAAGTTTGTGAAAAAGGACTTGGGAAAAATAAAAAATAAAAAAAAATAAAAATAAAAAAAAAAGGGGAAAAAGAAAAAAAGCCAAAATAAAATTTACAGGGAATCTTTGCTTAAAGGGAGTCTACCCCTTAAAAATAAAATTTAAAAAATTAAAAAATTCAAATAAAATAAAAATGAAACATCAGTATTGAGCAAATCCAGCCGCTATGATTTCTGCAGCAACTTCCAGTGTCTTTTGTTTCCTTTTTCAATATTATATTCCGGAGAATGGGGTGGGGGTTAATTGTAATGAAAAGTCTTTGGGGTGTGTGTGGGGGATAGGGGGTGGGGGGAGTGTATAGAGGCTTCAGAGAAAAGGTGGGAGAGGAGTTTTGTCCAACTCCAACGCACTGAAGCTGTGAGGCTAAAGTAAACAAGAAAAATATCTATTCCACAGAGTGTAGCTCAAACCCCCACAAGCAATGGCACACATGGTTTAAAAAAAATAAAAAAAAAAAACAAAAAAACCCCAAAAAAACAACAAACCAACAACAAAACAACACGGGAAAAAAGTTCTTTTTCCCCCTGCTCTTCCCCCAAGACTCCCCTAGCTCAAATCGGGAACACACAATGCAAAAAGGGAGAAGCAGCTGCAAGCCTCCTCCAATTATTGTGCTAAATTACCAAGCCAAAGGCGTTTAAAAAGAGAGAGAGAGGGAGAGAGAGACACAACAGATCGAGAGAGAGAGAGAGAACATGCAATTCTAGTACAACATGGATCCAAACTCACCATGGCGGAATAGGTGTGGACTAACATCTGGAAATAAAAAAAGTCTTGTAATAGCTAAAAATAAAATAATGGTGATAATACTAATAATTGGAGGGAAAAATATCAAGGAGATCTGCAAAGGGACGTGTTGGACACAGGAGAACAGCTTGAGATATTTCGAAGTCTATCCATCAAAAAAAAAAAAAGGTTAAAAAAAAAAAAAAAAAAAAGACCAATGCCCCCAAAACCGAGCCTGGAAACCTCTATCTACATATATGATTTACCCCTCCCTCTCGGGGATTTTTTTTCCTCCTTTTTTTTTGGTTTTTTTTTTTGGTTGGTTTTTTTTTTTTTTTTTTTTTTTCGCCTTTGAGCTCCCAAATACAATCCTCTTCAACCCAAGGCTAGGCTCAGACTGCTCCGCTACCCCTTCCTCCCTTTCCTTCTCTACACCGCCTCATAATAATTGATATTCATGACTATTAATATTACACGACTACTTTAAAGGGAGAATGCAGGACCAAATGGAGCGTGAAGCTGGCAGCCAGCTCGAGAGCTCCCCTACTATTGTAAATGACGTTCATTCAGTGGAGAATTACTAGATGTAATCAGACGAGGGGGGCTGGCAGAGGCAGAGTTTGGGGAGAGGGAGAGGGGGGAAAAAGTTTAGCGAGGAAGAGGCAGAACTTCAATTAACTCGAACGGAGGAAGATGCGGAAAGTAGACACTGCTGAGCTGAAGCAAGGAAGTGAGATGAAGCAACGCTAGAGGCTCAGAAGAAGAAAAAGAAGAAGGAGAAGAAGGAGAAGAAGAAGAAGAAGGAGAAGAAGGAGAAGAAGAAGAAGAAGAAGAAGGAGAAGGAGAAGAAAACATATTTCCTTTTTGTTTTAATATATATTTAATTATACATTCCTAATACGAGGAATTGATTGCCTTTGGTGCTTTTGTTCTTGCAGTTTTTTGTTGGGGTTTTTAAGCAAATCATGAAGAAAAAAGAGGCTTTTCTAATTTTTTTTTTTTTGGTAATTTTTAAAAGAATGGAAGAAGAAACGTGCAGTCACTGTAATATATGTCTATTTACAGCGAAGATTAAGCCTTTCTGGTGCGTGTTACAGAGCGTATTTATTCTCAATACCCAAATAAATACTTGAATCTGCGTTAAGTTGGGCTCCACTTCTTTTTTTTTTTTCTGAATCCTGTTTCTACTGCCCGATATGAAAGAAAAAAAAAAAAAATATATATATATATATACGTACATAGATCTCACGATTTCCACCCAAATGTGAAATGCATGGAGAGAATTTTAAAGGATAGTAAATTTATAGTTTTGAGGCAAAGCCAGGGGCGATATAAAACCTTTTTGATGTTGCAGGAACCCGTTCAACTGGACTGTCTGCCATTTCTGTTAAAGTTCAACTTACGTTCCTTCCTAAATAGACTCACACTTCCCAGAGCTGCCCCCCCCGCACACACACACACACACACACTTTTGTTTTAAGAACAGATTCAGTTTAAGTGGCTGACGCCTCTACCATAGTGTTGTTAATTATAAATCGGAAAGAAGAGACCGAAATATTTTTTAACATAAATCTAGAGGGTTTCAGCTCTTTAAAAAAAGACATCATTTTTTTCCCCTTTTTTTCTTTTTTTTTTCTTTTTTTTTTTTTCTGGTAAGGCTACACGTTGCAAAATGCCCTGGAGAGCATCCCCAAGTTAGGATATACCCTGCCCGCAGCCAAATCCCACCCAACCGCTCCCCCAACTCTTCTCTCCCACGGCAATCTACAAACGCGGGTGTCCGTAAATCCACAGAGCCTTAAACCGCCCCCATCAAAAGCAGGGTGGAAAAAAAGCCCTCATCCCCGACCTCGGCAAGCAGGGAGGGGAGATGTTTTGTCGCCTGCTGCTGCGGGCAGAGACAATGGCCGGGCTGTGCCTGGAGATGGGGAGGGAAAGGCAGCGAGGGCTCAGCGGGCTGGGGACACGCGGGGACACAAACACACACACAGGCACACACACACACACGCACACGTGTGTGCTCATTCTCTGCTCCTTCTGCAGATGCCGGCTTTTGCCAATGATAATTAGCTTGACGGCAGCTTTTGGGAGTGGAGACATTTCTCCCGTGCGGCCGGCGGGTCCCCACCCCGCTTCCCTCCATCCCGTTCTTTCTCCGGCCGGGAGCAGCCGGAGCTGTACCTTGCCTGGGTCTCTTTCTGCGCTTTTCCCGGGAGTTTCCCCTCTGTAAGTGCCAAGGCGCTCCCGGAGGGGAGGGCTGCGGGCGGCGCGGCGGGGCTGGGGCTGGGGCGGCCCCGACGGCGCTTCCCCGGCGGGCTCCGGCCGCTTCCCGATCCCCAGCCCCTGTCCGGCTCCTGCCCGTCCCCGTCCCAGTACACATCCACTGCCCGATCCCCGGTCCCTGCCCAGCAGCCAGCCCCTCGCTCGGTATCCTCTCTCTCCTCTCAGCCCCTACCCAGCCCCTGCCCTGTCCTTGCCCGGTGCCGGTGGCTGCCCGGTCCCACCCCGGCTCCTGTCCGGTTCCCAGTCCCTGTCCGGTCCCCGGTCCCTGCTTAGCGCCCAGTCCTTTTCCGGCCCCTGTTCAGTCCCCGGTCCTTGCCCTGTCGCTGCTCCCGGCTCGATCCCCAGCCCCTCCCCAGCCCCTGCTCGGTCCCTGCTCAGCACCCAGTCCATCCCCGGTCCCTGTCCTGTCCCCGGTCCCTTCCTTGTCCCCGGCCCCTTCCCGGTCCCCGGTCCCTGCCCGGCCGCCTGCCCACGGAGCAGCTCCCGCGCTGGAGGTGGCAGATTGCGCCCTTCTGAAAATCTCCCCCCATGATCGCCGTGCAAACGCCTCCCACTCAATTAAAAAATATATACAATAGAAAAAAAATAAAAATAAAATACGATTTTGTGGAGCACCATTCCTCACTCATCTTTTTCTTTCTTTCTTTTTTTTTTTTTTTTTTTTTTTTTTCCCCCGTTTCTGAGCAAATCCCGCACGCTGGTTTAACTTACAAGGAACACATTCGCGGAGCCCTTTTGGGAAAGATCCGGCTCAGGGAACCATACAAAATTAAGAAAGGTTTCGCAGTATTTGAGCTGTGATTTTTTTTCCCCCCCCTTGGTTTGCTTTTTGACCTCGAAAATAAGGTCTGGATAAAGCTCACAACTTTTCGTGCCCGCGGACTACGCGGAGCTGCCCTCGACTGTATCGGTTCGGGTGTGTGAACTCACACACGCACAAGAATGTATGTGCCGCTTAATTAATGCCAGTATATGTACACATGCACATCTTATCTACTGGTGTAGAGGTATAAAAAGTCGTAAAAGACGTATCCGATTGTTAAAACAAGAAAAAAAAAATCCATATTCAGGTTGAGCTGAGCTTGGAATTGCAAAATAAAAAATAAAAGAAAGAAATGCATCCAGTCCCTGAATACCGGATTGTGTTTCTCTTCTATTTTCTCTATTTTCTTTAAATTTTCCTCAACATTTGTCCATATTTAATCGAATTATATCTAATTGGAGGTCTAAACAATCAAACTCTTGCCTTTAAGTTGCCTCATTCCAATCCCCAGATCATTTCTTTGATGTTTTAAATCGCATCAAACAGCTTTTCCTTAAAAAAAAAAAAAAGTTTAGGACTTGGCATGCTGAATACAAATATGCAAATAAATAAGCATTTAGGCATTTACTATCGGTTTCCCGTCTCTATATTGGTGTGTGCTGGTGTATGTCTCTATTTCTGCCTGGATGTATATGTAGAACTATATAAGTATTATATAGCCATGCCTGTATCTATATGCTAGATGTATATTTAAATATACATATACTCTCTTACTCATATGCATATTATATACTCACCTCATAGATATCTTCATACTTGACATTTTCAACCAGTTTCCAGAGCATGATGGCAGGCTGTTCTCTAGGAGGTGAGTGCATTCATGTGAAGAGCAGATGTCTGGATTCTCAGTACTTCTCTGTCTGTAATGATCCATCTATAATTGGAAATGGGGGACAGACACCAAATCCGACGTTCCTCTTCCATCGCAACTTATATCTGTTGTCTGAAACAATAGGCTGCAGAAGCCTACCTCAATCGGATAGTAAAAAACATTATCTGTTACATAGTTACATATAGCTACAGACATATATGTGACTAGATATAGACATATACACACATATACAGACTTATATGCAGGCATACAAAATATATACATACACGCAGCTGCACGTACACAGATTTATACATACAGGCACCTATACACACATATAGCTCCGAACAGGCAACTTTTTCCCATGTATAGACATATTAGTTGCCACATTTATATATGTAAATTAAATATATTCTTCCACATGTAGGTACATGGAGACTAAATGTTACATATGCACATGTGCATGCAAACCTGGTCAATTTATATAGGAGTGCATTTAAATGCATATTTGTGAATCTAGTTATACATTTACACATACATATGTTGATACAGAGGGATTAAATATGCGTATTATGCAGTGCATATATCTGTTATTTTAGTAGATGGATGGATGGATGGATGCATGGATAGATAGATAGATAGATGGATGAAATGAAATGAAATGACTATTTTTTCGATCCCCCTATGAAAAAATAAAGGATAAGTTGTCTCTGCACTAAGTGATTCATCATTTACAACGAGATATGATGCTTTTCCCCACATGCAATATGCTTTTATTTACATGTCCAGAATTATCCGCTCATATGCAGTTAAACACCAAAACAGCGTCTCATCAAAGCACATTCAAGCAAATCTAAAAGGAGTAAATTTAGATCAGTGATTTCCACTAGAAAGCCCTAGACTTCAGGCTTGGACTGTATATTTTATAACTTAGAAATACTTTATATGTGGAAAAAATAAAGGGAAAAAAAAAAGGAGTTTAGCAAACCCTTCTCTGCACAAATTTGAATGGCATTTACTCCTTTCAGAAAACAATTAAAAACAGAGTTGGATTTGTGCATTTCCCGGGTAGCCCTCAGTTTGGAAGGGGAGAGGAGGAGTTAGACCAATTTTAACCTTTATTTTTTTTTTCCTCAGGCAAACCTTCCTTCGCATTGTCCGATTTTTTTAACACGTTGCACGGCAAAGAGCCGACGCAGGCAGCAGAGCCCATCTCTGCCTTTGAAAGGAAACAATCGAGCTTTGCAGTGGGCTGGTGCACCAGGAGGGGAGAAAAATGGGGAAAAAAATGAGACACAGAGGCAGAGAGACAGAGAGAAAGAAGGTGTTTCTAAATTCAAGGTCCTGTCTCTGGAAATTTCAAGCTCTGCCTGTAAGGTTCCTACAAATCTTTGTTATTCTGCACGGGATCCTATGGGAAAGTGCACAGTGTCCTTTGTACTTTCAAAGGTCCTACAGGTAAAGATGCTTTTATATATATAGATAATCTCGGAAACGAGGAGAACTTCATCAGGAGACACATTTGCTGGTGTGTGGTTGGCTGGTGGGAAGGGTGGGCTTTGCTTTTTCTGTTCGCTTTGGCCTCAAATTAAGGCAGAAAGTATAAATTCATCCCTTTTCTCCTCAGCCTCTTCCCGCCACCCCTCCCCATTTCACAGTGTGCATCTTCTTCTGTAACCTCAACCCACAAAAGGCAAGAGGCAAACAGCACCAGATATTACAGCAGGAGCTGGACAACGGTCTTGCTGGAAGTTGTTAAAGCAGATAGGAGTTGTTTTTTTTTTTCACAGCACAGCCAGCGCTGCACTGAGGAGGAGGAGAAAAAGGGCACATCTTTGAGTGGGTTGGACTGATCATTTCAACGGAGGCAATAGGGTAAAAAATGCTGAAAAAGGAAAAAGGATGTGAGCTGTCTGCATGGGGATGTGCGGAGATACCCATGCAGGCACCCTTATGCACCTATAGATCTGAATGACCCTCTTAGAAAAATACCAAGCTCATAAAGGGACAGTTTGCCATCACTTTTGTGGAAGTCTTTGAGTCGTGAAGGCTGGCACAGGGCAGGGTGAATGTTCTTCGTGACTGCTAATGCTTTACAATTCCGTGGCACCCTGAATTAAATATGCTCTGTGTGCTGGGGGAGGGGAGAGGAGCGGAGTGAAAAAAAGGAGACTCTACTTGACGTCCACTGGCTCTTTGCTAACATATTGGTATAGACAGTAAATTCTGACTTCTAAACCCCACTATTATGACATTTCTCTTGCATTTGCAAAACATGACAAGTGAACAAGTGTTCATTTAGAAAATTAAGGTTCTTTGCATTTTTTTGTTTCGCACCCCCAGCCCCGCAGCTGCCTCCAGTCTAATTCAGCAATTCCACACAGCAACACTTGCACCGATTTATTCCTCAAATGCTCAATGAACCCTGCGTCCAAAAGGCGACACACGTACTCAAAACTGACCATCACAACCTATACTTTCAAAACTAAATAAACAAAAGGGGAAAAAACAGCCGTTTGCTAGCAGTTTCGGTTGCGCTTTTCCAATCTCTTCCAAGGAAAATCCCAGGATTTTTTCAGCGGTGAGCTGGGCACGGGCACTGCAGCCTCAGCCTGGCAGCTGCGATGACAAAGGAATATTTAACAATTTTTTTCTTTTTTTAAAGGATGCCTTTATATGTAGCCCTGCCCATGGCGGAGGAAGCCCCCCGCTCCCCCCGCGCCGTTCCGGCGCTGGAGGTGCGGGCGATGCCCCGCGGGATTCGGGAGCTCCGGAGCGCTTTGAGCGGGGCAGCGGCGCCCTCTGATGGGGACTCGCTTCCCGCAGCAGCGCCTTCCAAGCCCCGGGGTCGTGGAATGGCTTGGCTTGGAAGGGAGCTGAAAGATCGTCCCGTTCCAACCACACCTTCCACTATCCCAGGTTGCTCCAAGCCCTGTCCAACCCGACCTTCAACACTTCCAGGGACGGGGCAGCCACATCTTCTCTGGGCAACCTGTGCCAGGGCCTCCCCACCCTCACAGGGAAGAATTTCTTTCTAATATCCAATCTAATTCTCCTCTCTTTCCGTTTAAAGCCATTCTCCCTTGTCCTGTGCCTTCAGGCCCTTGTTCAAAGTCCCTCAGCAGCTCTCTTGGAGCCCCTTTAGGCACTGGAAGGGGCTTTAAGGTCTCCCCAGAGCCTTTTCTTCTCCAGGTTGAACAAACAATTCTCTCAGCCTGTCTGCTCCAACCCTCTGAGCATCTTCGTGCTCTCCTCTGTACTTGCTCCAAGAGGTCCACGTCCATAACTGGGAGTTACAAACACCCAAATTCCCTCTGTTAGAAATGCTGCTGATATGAATTTTTCCTCCTTCAGGATAAAGTTGCAGGTTCTTATTTACACTGATTTTTAAGTAACAGGCCACTCAGTGCTTGAACCTCTACCTTAAAATCAGAATAAATCTTTTATACCCCACTGTTCAATACAGTGAGTACTACTCACTGTAGAAAAGTGAAAATACAGACTAGGTTGAATATCCAAATCATCCTGAAGAAATAGCTGGTAATAGCCCTGAGGGGGAGAGGACCTGCAATAAGATGATGGCCACTTTGTTAAGAAGTTAAAAAAAAAAAAAAATTAATTCAATAAGTTACGCTGCCTTTATTTCATATGCTTTTTCCAGAACTATTGTTTGTTGTTTGGGGTTTTTTTAAACTTTGCCTGCCCTTAACCAAGGCCATGTTTCAGAAATGGGTTTGAAATCCTGCTCTGCCTTTTAAATCCAGCATGGATCTCTATAAATAAAAGTCTATTTCCCTTAGTATCCAGTTCCCAGCAAATGCGTATTGTTGGCTGGAGTTTCAAATAAATTCATTTATCCCAGCGCCCTCTGCTGCTCGCTGAGCTCATGGAAAGGCACATTTCTGAGTTCTGGCAAAATACAGTTTTCTTGAATGTGTTTGGTACCTTTTCCTCCGAACCAGCTCCTTTTTTTTCCTGAAATTTTTCTGCCATATGTTCTCACAAGTATTTCAGAAATCAGTATTTTTTACTAAAAAGCTTGCTTTTAATTATAAAGCTTTTACTTCACAGGGGAAAAAAATCACATTACCAGTATCTCAAAATTTACTGTTGGCCTATTAATGGATTTATAAAATCGTTGCTTTGGTGAGCACTTTATACCTTTTCATTTTGAATAATACCAATACTCTTGTCTTAAAAATCCAGATTTCCATAATGCTTGTTGGGAAATTATGTTTCCTGCTACATCTCCAGACATAACCAGGGTTTTTCTTAGAATCATACAATTGTAGGATCATAGAATAATTTGGGTTGGAGAGCAGCTTTAAAAGGCATCTAGTCGAACCCCCTGCCATGAGCAGAGACATTTCAACTAGATCAGGTTGCTCAAAGCCCTGTGCAACCTGACCTTGAAAGTTTTCCGAAACAAGGCATCCACCGCCTCTCTGGGTAACCTGTGCCAGAGTTTCACCATCCTCATTGTAAAATTCCTTCCTTATATCTAGTCTGAATCTCTTTTTTCAGTTTAAAACCCTTGCTCTGTCATTACAGGCCCTGCTAAAAATTCTGTCCCCATCATTTTACATTTTCCTGAACCCACCAATGCTCATTCTTCAAGGAGTGGCATCACCAAACCCAGCAGCAAGAAAGGTACCAGGAACAGCTTTTAGCAAGCCAGGAAAGCTCAGCCACATGTGTTGAACCCTTATGGACAGGTCCAAACTGTTTGGCACATTTAACACCCCCAGCTCCCTCAGTCATTCCTCACAGGACAGGTTCTCTATGTCCTTCACCAGCTTAATTTCCCTTCTCTGGAAACAATCCAGCACCTTCTTTAAGTGAGGGGCCCAAAACTGAGCACACTGATTTTCTCTAATTGTGATAAGAAACGAGCTCAAATGTCACTCACTTGTCTCTAGTACCCACTTAGTGACCAATTTTTGATGGCAGGAATCCCAGCTTGTGAACCCCTCACATTGCTGGGTCATGTCCAGTTTTTCCCAGTCTGGTTGTGCCAGACCAAGCCTCACACAGCCTGTGGGCTCTGTGTAAAATGGAGCCCCTCCAAGTGTTTGCTGTGCTACTGTACTGAGGAGAACTCTTGTATCCAAGTTTAATTGTGTTTGCAATCTGTGTGTTTTATCCCTCTGTACTGCCTGTTTATTTTTTCCACAAAAAAATCCACCTACATGATGCCAATAAGCACCCTGTCCTTGAGGCAGTGTGGTGGGATGCAGCTTTGGCATCCCCTCTTCAGAACGGTTCTACAGACCCCAAACCCTCTGGAGCTGGAATGAAAATCAGATCTCCCGGGTTAAGAATGAAGAACATTTCAGGCATTTTTTTCTCATTCCACTATCCTTTAATCTTTATTTTGATTTGATGTGGGTACTCAGCTTAGGTTGAGTGAACTTCAAAAGTGCTTGGCTACCTAAGACAGGGAGCACAAAGCCTTGCTCAAGTCGTACTGCCCCTCCAGATGAGCTTGGATTGCTCCATGTTCCTGGCTTATTTTTGCCTGTCTTAGGACCAAAACCTCTTTGAACAGGAATACTGAGTGCCAAATTCACAACATCCCATAACTAACAGGAAAAACAGGAGTTAAGTGACACAGCATTAAGTTGAAGATTTTATGCACAATCTACCACTGGATGATTTATCCCTTGAGCATAAAGGGGAGGCTGGGAAGTCTCAAGAGCTGCTGTCACTGCTGCGTGGTTACCCTTCACATCCACCTTTTGAAAGTGAACTAATCCTTTCTAAACCTTCTTCCTCCTAGAAGCCAAGCAAAACACACAGAAAAGTTGCTGAATTTGTTTCCTTGAAAATTTGAAATCAGTCATATGAGGTTATCTTTCATTTTTCTCAGCTGAGATATGGACCATCACTGAAACCAGCTTGTACATCTGAATAAAGCATATCCTTTTTATTTCTCTATTTCTCCCATTCCCAAACAACCCCCCCCCCACACACACATAAATGGAGCCACAAAATCAAGAATAAGCAAATCTCACCCATTAAAGGGAGGTCTTAGTTTTACTGAATATTTAAAATGACAGGAAGTTAGGAGATTCTATTTTTATTAGTTTAATTTAGTTCAGCTATACTTATGTGGATACAAAGTGTTTGCATGTGATTTAGCCAAAAAGCATTATTTAAATTACACTTATGTGAGGAAATACAATTTTTCCATTTTAGGATGTAGGCAGTAGAGCAAATTATCTATTTAAATTTCATGGCAGGAGAGAGTTAATTAGTTTTAAGGGGAGAGAAGTAAAATTAAGACCTGGCCCATTATCTGTTTTGAGAATATAATTTTTTTCCCTCCACTATTGCCCTCCCTTCTTTCCTTTTTAATTTCTCCACTCTCTTAACTTGCTTTCTAGCAGTAGGCACTCAGATAATATGACCACAGGCAATGCTTTAGGGAGAGAAAAATTCTGGGTACATGAAAGAAGATACAGCAAAGTCAGCAAACTGCACCTATAGGGGAAATTCATTTCAGGCTCCCAAAATTGCTCATAAAGTATCTGGAGTTACGCCATTCCCTGGATTCTCCCTCCAGTTTGTTCATGTACTGAACTGTGGCCTTCAGGGACTTTAGCACAAGTAATTGTGGTGTAGGTCCCTTCCCTTCCCTTCCCTTCCCTTCCCTTCCCTTCCCTTCCCTTCCCTTCCCTTCCCTTCCCTTCCCTTCCCTTCCCTTCCCTTCCCTTCGCTATAAAGAAATATCTGACAAGGAACGTTTCTGGCTACTCATTTTTCCTATTCCTCAGAAGTTCACAGGATCCTGACATGGTTTTACCTCATATCAGAAATGCCAGGCAGTTTCCAGGCACAGTTTGGGGGGTAGGAATGACCAGACCTTATTCCCAGGAGTCTGAAGAGATATGCCCACCTTGATTTAGAGTCCCTTCAGTCCCTTAAAGTTTAGTAATATCAATATAAACTACTCTGTGCTAGTTAAGTCATGGCAAATAATTCAGATATAGCCTAAAAAATTAGGCACAAACTTGTTTGATTTAGGTTAACTGCATCCTTACTGCTTTCAATGCACTATTCATTCTAGTGATAGAACATGATATTAATATTAAAATAAACATGCAATTTAGAGTTGTAATCCTAAGGTAATTGTATATCATTGCTTTCATATTATAAATGCAGAAGCACAATAAAAGTCAATGTTTCCTGTCTAACAGGCATAAGAATGAGCATGTGCAAATGAATCGTTTTTAGCACTTCTGAAATTAAAAATTTTGTTCTCCACTATCAAAATGAGAGATTTGAAAATTCATATTTTAGATTTCCTCCCACTCCTAGTTTTGAAATGAACTCTAATGATTTGATTTGGCTACCAGAAGAGAACTTACAATGCAAAAAATATTAAAATCTGCACTTTGACAAACAGGTTTACTTATGGAGTTTCAGAATACTTTCCTAAAGATGTAATGACAGTGCTCCTTAAATAAATGGCTCTCAAAATTGCTGCTCCATTTTGACAACATTGGTCTTTGTTATTAAGGTTCATCATGGTCAATTTTTTCTCTGACAAGGTAATCAAAAGTTTTTTTCAGGGCCAAATTTTTTTCCAGGGGCTTTAAGCTGAGTTTTCTCACATGCTGGAATCACAAGAGCAGTGTCAGAGTTCCTTGAATGATCAATCTTGTTTCTGTCTTTTTTTTTAATAAAGCCTCTCTTTTAACTAGAGTTGTTTCTAAGTTAATGATGAATCTGTAAAACTTCAGTGAAAACATAAACCAAAAATACTCTTAAAAGCACATGGAGTATAAATGAAGGGACCTTAATCAGTGTCGTGGAGAGGGGGACTGGAATTTAGGAGAATGCTTCCTTTTCCCAGTCCTACCTGGATTGCCCCTGTGTTCATAACCTTATCCACACTAGTTTCTTTACTGAAGCTCCATTTTGACTTACCTTGTTCCTTGTTGATCATCATTCACAGAATCCCAGAATCCCAGAATTGTTTGGGTTGGGAGGGACCTTAAAAACCATCTCATCCCAACCCCCTGACATGGGCAGGAACACCTTCCACCAGAGCAGGTTAGCCCAAGCCCTGTCCAACCTAGCCTTGAACACAATTAATCAAAAAGATCTTGATCACATCCCAGAGGTATGAGCATTAGGAAGATGCCTGGCTGACAAAAAAAAAAAAAAGATCAATGTTGCAGCAGCAAGAACAACATTCAGCAAAGTTCCCTATTATGCCAAAATTCCTTATGCTGTGTAGAATCTCTTGTACAAATGAAGGGTGCTGCTGTTTGGTCAGCTTCTCTCATTCCCTAGGGGTTTCCATTTGTGCATCCTCTGAATATGGAATTAGTCTGAAGTAGAGCAGCAAATCTATTTTGTGCAAGTCATGAAAATAGCCACAAGATAGACCAGGGACTGTGGGATGATCACAGCTTTGTGGAACAAAAGCTGCAATTGCTCAGTTAATGTAACTTATGCAGAACACCGGCCAGAAAATCTGCATGGAACAACTGCTGGATGAGCCACAGTGCTCCTGCAGAAGCACTAATAATAACACTGTCTTGGTTTTACTTTTTAAGGCCATGGACATAAAATCTTTGCCTAACTTAATAAATTGTTCCTTTCTTAATCACTACATCTGATAAAGATATAAATCTGTTTTCCATGTGGGGTTTTATTGAAGCTGAATCCTTGACATGTAAAATCTTTTGATTGGGTGTATCTGTCAACTCTTGCAGTTCCCTGTATGATTAACTTCAGCTTGTTTTGTCTTCATTACATGATAGATTATCTTACACTTCACAGAATCACAGAATGGTTGAAGTTGGAAGGGACCTCTGGGGGTCATCTGGCCCATCCCCCCTGCTCAAGCAGGGCCACCCAGCCCTGGTGCCTAGGACCATGCCTAGATTACTTCTAATAGGTCCAGAGAGGAAAGTCCACAACCTTCGTGGGCAACCTGTGCCAGCGCTTGGCCATCTTCACAGCAAAAAAGTGTTTCCTGCTGTTCAGAGGAACCTCCTGTGCTTCAGTGGGTGCACGTGACTTCTGGTCCTTTCACTGGTCACCACTGACATGAGCTGGCTCTGTTCTCTTTGCATCCTCCCTTCAGGGATTTAGATACATGGATAAAATTCCCCTTGAGCCTTCTCTTCTCAAGGCTAAACTGTCACAGCTTTCTCAGCCTTCCCCCATGAGAGACGCTGCAGAATCTTACTCATCTCAGGGGATCTTTGTTGGTCTCTCTGCAGTCTGTCCATGTCCCTCTGGCACTGAGAAGTCTTGAACTGGACAGGGGTGTGAGCTCACCAGTGCTGAGTAGAGAGGAGTGATCCTCTCCCAGCTGCTTCCAACATGCCCAGTGCAGCCCAGGACACCATTTTACCACCTTTGTGAAGGACTCATTGCTGGCTCACATCCAACTGGGTGTCCACCAGGAGCCCAGGTATTTTCTGTAAAGACTCAGACAATGTTTTGGTGACACCAGGGATGCCACATCACTTTATTCAGTTCGCCAACAGCTTTATGAAAGGGATGTGTCAGAAATATGCCTCATATTCCACGTGCTGTTGCTTCATACCTGTGACAGATGCAACATGACCTTTACGAGTAAGTACATTATATCCTTTTTTTAGTCAGACACAAGACACTCTTGGCCTTCTGCCCTCAAGTTCAAGCTCATGCTTGGTGGATCATCCCCTACAATCAAAAATTCCCTTTCAGAGCTGCTGCCTTCCAGAGGAGACTCTACCATCTCATAGAAAAAAAATAATTATTTTCTTCTTATATATATAAATTCATTTTTCATCTGTTAGTAAGTTGTTTACTGACATCCAGCTTGTTGAACAATCAACCAATAGTACTTTTTTCCCCTTAACCAGTTTTTCTGCAATCTCTCAGTCAAATTACAAACATTATCATCAATGATATTATTTATTCTCATCAATGAGAATATAAACTATTTGCAGGGCAGGAACTGAAACCTGAAACTCTATTAAAAATTTACATGTTTAATCATTATTCTCTCTTCTTCATCCATTTCTGGATCAAATAGATTTCTATCCACTTACGGCATTTAGCATTTTGATGGATTGTTATACTTGTACTCAACATCCTTATGGTTGCAAGTTAAATGTGCTTTAGAACTTGATCAAATTTGTCATCTCATTAAAAGGAAGAAAAACAAGTTTGTTTGACAGCATTTATTTTCTATAAACCCATACTGATTAGCGTTAATTACATTATCCTCCTTTAATTTTTTTATTAATTGAGTCCTCAGAAAATTCATTAGTGAGAACAGAACCGATGCCAGACTGTTAAGTATCTAATTAAGTGGATTTTTCTGTTTATATTTTGAAAATTTTAGCAACAAATTAGCTTCCATGCTTCACCAAGTTATGAAAAAAATATTTATCTTCCTGACAGCTGATCACTTTAAAAGCTCCCCAAGTTGTCATATTTTACGGTATTGTGCAACCACAAATGAAGTTACTCCTTTGCTTTTATCCATAGCATTTGGTTTTTTCCTTCAAGGCAGTAGTTAATAATTGCTGTGAGAAGTTACTGGACTGTCTGCTCTGGTTTGATACCATTATTGCACTGGGCTGATATTGCTAGGCCGGGGCGCCGTGGCTTCTGTGCCGTAGCGTGGGGTGCTGCCATCTTCCAAAAGCATCTCCTTAGCAAAGCTGTTCGGCAGGATCAACCACACACTCACACACAGGTGCACCCACAAACATACGGATAGCTTCAGCAATATGGGTCGACGGCAAAGAGGCAGGAAGGGTCCCCATATTGAGTTCCAAGGATGAAGATTTATTGCAACCGCATCCCGCAAGAGTCCAGGGACGACAACCAAAGACAATGCAGGCTCCAGGTTTAAGTAGGGGAGCGGGGCAAGCACCAGATGATGCTCAATGACCTCAATGATCTGAGGGCATGAGGGTGGTACAAAGGTGGGACCAGGGGATGGGAGCTAATGGGGATGCTCTGGGGGAGCGGCGAGGTGCAAGGGCCAGTGGGGGGAACCTGGAGTGCAGGACTTTCTAGGGCATGGAACATATAAGGCAGCAAGGGGGCGGGGAGGCAAACGGCCAGCCAGGAACACAGAACTGCGCTACATTAACATAGCAACACAAAGCAGCCTGGGGGAAATTTCTTTTCTCGCCATAACCTGAGGCAGCAGTCTCTGGTACTAGGGTCTCTCTTAGCGGGGGATTTGTTTTGTCCCTTGTACCGCAGACTAACTGCCCACCACAGGCTGATCCTTGCTATTGAAATCCTTTCTCTCCCTTTTTTCTCATTCTTGAAATCTCACAAACCTAGAAATAGTTGCTTTCCATGATTTCAGATGGAGTATAGAAAAAAACCCTGTGTTAGATGTAAAAAAACCTAAAACCACCTGAAACACCCTGAAACATCTCCACTCCTTGTGCCACACTGTTCCCTCAAGATGGGTATGAAATCAGAACAACTGCTTACAATGATCTGACAGATTCTCTGCAGAGCAGAAACTGAAATGCAGCAAAAAAAAACCTTGTGAAAACTCAGTGTGGATAACGCACACTTCTAAAATATACAGATAATACACAGTGAAATCAGATCAGTAATTATATATGGACTTGTGTGTATTCCTCCCAGAAGCAGTCTGAGTGCTGTTCAGCTGTGTAGTGGACACATTGTGGTTGTAGGACAGGTTTTTAGTAGGCCTGGAGATGTTTGGGAACAGCCAGCTGGGTTTCAGGGGCTGAAGAGAATCCAGTTGTGTTGTCATTGTCATTTTTGAGAATGGGAATTCTGGGGAGTCAAGAAGGAATTGTAAAATATTAAACACCTTTAGCATTTCTCTGCCATCTCTAGGAATCTCCCATACTCTTCTAATGCTAGAACAGCTCCCAGAAAAGTTTTTGCTTGGATTTACTCAGAGTCTCCCAAGCATAGGGAAAAAGGGGTAGGACAGATCAGAGATCTTTCCTATTGTGCAGTCTGGATTCAACTTTTTGAATTCAACTGGATTCTTTCCTTCGAAGGGGAAAAGCCGTGTTGTATTGCTTTTCAGGCTTCATATTTTTGAGGAATACAAGAAATCCTATAGAATAAGGGGAAAAATATTGCTAATAAACAGAGCTGTCTGGAATTAATCCCGGCCCTATTGAAGTCCATGGGGATTCTGTTATTGACTCAAGTAAAGGCTGAACAGGGTCATTAAGATAGCCCCAAGGTACTTGAGTACCAGAAATCAAGGATGTAGTGTGATATTGGAAAATAAAAGGAATTATCACTCTTTTGGGGTATTCTGTAACTAGGTGAAAGAAGGAAACTAGGAGGTTCTCTTTGAACTGGTATTTAGAGGAGATAAAAGAAAGCCCATTGTTCTCCATGGTAAATAATAGACACACTTTATATAATCATCTTTAAATATTATTCAGTGAATCAGACTTTTGTTTGTCTTCCCAAGAATTATTAGAGTGCTGCTACCATTAGAAAAAAGCTTTAGCATTTTTGAATATAAACAGATTGCCATTATTTTATATATATATATATATATTTTTTTTTTTTAAGCAGACCATCTTGATTGACACACATTATCCTTTGAATAATATGGTTGTTTGTTTTGTCTACAAGGTGGGACTTTTACTTTGATCCTGGGGTCATTCAGCAGCTACAGTCGATGCAGCCTTTCGCATTGGAGGCTGGGAGTGCTCACTTCACTGAGGTTTCCTCTGATCCTAACAAGACTCCAGGAAATGTAGTGCTGACAGATGTGACACAGGAGTTCCGGGAGATCTACATCACAATTCTGTAACACTTATTTCAACATTATGAAATGAAAAATGTACCTTACTCTAAAAGCTAATGAGTGTTTTACTTCTTCTGGCTTTGGCTTCATCTTTGGTGCTCTCCCCACATGGTCCTTGTTGATAGTTGCCGTGACACATTCGTCTGATCTGAATTATGTGCAGGTATTTTATGGAATGTTTTTAATGACCTTCCTGAGGGCAAGCTGTCTTTACTGCACTTTGCACAAAGTTCAAGATGATCTGTGTGTCAGAAGTGACTGATAGGAACGTTTTATGTAGTGAAACATAATCAACTACTCAAAAGAAGCAGGTGAGTGGCAAGGAGCTGCTTATGAAAGCTGAGGTTACAGACTCCTGAGAAAGGCTACCCAGAAGTTACTAACAGCAGCTGAGACTGAAAAATCAAAATCCATCTTCTATCATAATTTAATGAATAATGAATAGGATGCAGCTTAAGTTTTGGCAGGCAATTAACAAAAAAAATGTGTACAGAGCTGAAATGTACTAATAAATAAAGACTGAAATATATTCACTGCCCCAAATATTGGTTTTGCTGATTGAAATAGCTGAAAGAGCATGTAGATCATCTGGTCTTGCTGCCTGTGTGTCTTGTAGAAGACATCACACGTCAGGGAACTCACTACATCCTTGGTTATCTGATGGAAACACCTTTACAGCACAGTCTAGGGAGCATTCCTTGTCTGGTTTCCAGCTGAAGTTCAATTACACAGGTGTGGCCATGCTGTGAGAGCTGGTCTCAGGACCAGAGATCAGTCTGTTTAGCAGCACTAATGAAAAAGCCCAAAACCACAAAAAAACCAACCAACTAATAAACCAAATTATTTACAACTTCATCTGTGACTGCTTGGTTTCCCACTGGTGCAGTCTTTCTATGAGCCTGTTGGTTGCCATGAGGAATATTCTTCATATGCTCATCTTTGCTTGTCTAATTAGCGACCATTTTTGAGGTGCTCAGCAGGTTAATAACAGTGTAGAATCTGGAGCAGAGGCTGTAACACCAGCAAACTGACAGCAATTGGAAACGCTGTCCAATCTGGTGGATGAATTGAACCTGAAAAACTGGAGGGCAGGACGGACAACAGGTAAGGTTGCTGTAACTCTTTCTTTAATGGCACTAATTCAGTCCTGAGCTGACCTAGTACTAATAGAAGTTTCTCTCATTTAATTTTAACTGAAGGTGAGTTTAGTGGGTTGTTTTTTTTTTTCCTTTCTATTTAAAAATTAAGTATTTAGTCAAACTAAGCTGCTTCTAGCTTCTGGAGTTGCTCTAACCAACCAGTCTAAATTGATACCTGACTTCTATGTCTAAAATAGGAGACCTGTGCAAAACTGTGCTTTTGTTAAGGGTTCAGTGAAAGGCAGATAAATGGAGCTCAAAACTATTTGTATGGTAGCAATGGAAAGTAGGCAAAGGCCAGTGGTGCCTCTCTATTAATTTCACTACAAAATGGAAAGAGTGGGTCCACAAAACAACTTCTGCTGCCACAGTGTACTTGGCTGTAAATCAGGCATGAAATATTTTTTATTTACTCAAAACAATTGATGCCACCACAAGCATCAATCCCCCGATGCAGTTTTCAAAAGTGGTTTTGTCACACAGCATTTATAGTTTCTGTTTTAATTGATAGGAATAAAGGGGGAGAAACATAAACTTTTAATGTGATTCAAACCCCATAATTTTTAACCTGTTTTCCTCATACACCAGTCCCTAGCTCATTGTGCAAGATTTTTATCTGTTATCTCTGTTATCTTTCATTTTTATTTTCACATCATAGGCAATTTTCAAGGGAAAGTTTTCCCACTCATTTCCCAGATCCAAATCTGACAAATAAGGAGATGATATCTTGGCATACTTCCAGCAGTTTATTCACAGAGCATCCAGTTCCACTAACATTCTCACTACTGACCATTCCTAATTTTCTGTGTAGTTTTATTACTGGCTTCACATTGAGTGTTAATTGGCAAAGGCTCTGTGCTTTGATAACACCTTAATTTATCTGACCATAATGATGGCCCAGAGTGGTTCATTAATATTTGTGTTAAATGCATTAATTAGTAAAAAAAAAGCCCACATGTGAAAACTAGATAGCTCTGGGTGATAGCAATAATGGGACCATCCTCCTGCCATCACATGCCCAGTCTAAGGCTTTGGATCACAGAATCACTGAATCGTTAAGGTTGGAAAAGAGCTTTAAGATCATCAAGTTCAACTGTCACAGCCATGTTCGACTCTGAACCATGTCCTCAAGTGCCACTTCCACATGTTATTTTCCCCACTTCCCTGGGCAGCCTGTTCCAATGCTTTACAACACTTTCCGTGATGAAAGTTTTGTAAATATGTAATCTAAATCTCCCCTGGTGCAAGTGGAAGCCATTTCCTCTCTTCCTGTCACTTATTACCTGTGAGAAGAGGCTGACACCCACCTGACCATAACCTTCTTTCAGGTAGTGTAGAGACCAAAAAGGTCTTCCTCAGCTTCCTTTTCTCCAGATTAAGCAACCCCAGTTCCTACCTGGGGGCCTCTGAACCAAAATGTTACTACTGTGCATGTAGACAGCACATGAATATGCTGCAATATACATTTATTCTTACTGAGAGATGATGCTCAGCACCATTTCAGGTTTCCTTAAGAATCCAAAGTATACACAAGGCATTGACAGATGCAGTGAAGCTGTAAGACCCTGATCCTTCTAGGGAAGCAGTGGCAAGCCAGGGTAGACAGGGCCAGCCTCCAAACCTTGACTTTTTGAGTTGCTTCAGGAGCTGCATTTATATATCACTAATTCAAATATCTTTCCATTAAAAAATACCACAACATAAACTCTGCTCAGAGCAAAATGCCCTTTCCATTAAGGCTTGAAGTTCCCATTAATTTCTTATTCGTGTCTTTTTATGGGAAGGTGAACCTGAATAGGAGTTAAGAGGTTACATTTTGTTAGATTAGGCTTTTGGTGCCTGCCTAGAAACTGAGCTGTACTTTCCAGCCTTTATAACAAGTGGGAGCTCTGCTGTTGAGCACAAAGAATAATATTACCATACATACTTGAACAACTCTGCTAATTCCTGGAGTTCAGGACACTCAGTATTTTACAGATTTGATCTATTTTTTTGCCTGGTCACTTACTTTGAATGCAAATTTGCCCAAGCTCTCTGTACGCAGTTTGCATATAAAATCTGGCAGGGATTTGTTTTTTCCTATCATTATTTTTCCCTTTTCATCTTATTGTATGTTGCACTGCCTACTACTTAGAGGCTACTTGTGCATATTGACTTGTATTTTGGCACTGGACCTCTGCAAGCCTCGGTGGAATTGTTTTCTTTTTGTTTTAATGGAGTGAGTGGAAAAATTAACACACCAAAGTGAAGAGAGATAGGAAAGGCAGCCTCTCATGTGACTGTGTTTAAAATATGGGTGAATTTTTTACAGTTGCATTTCCTCTGATTTTGGATACCAACTGCTCTTCTCTCTTGGAGAAGAGCACATACAGAATTGATTAGAGGAATTCACTGTAACACCTGGGGAATTGTATTTCCTAGAAGATTACAGGGGGAATATTAATTACTGAGAGTTCATTTGTTAGGTAACAGAGGTGATAGTTGGATAAAATAAGTTTATATATGTGGGAACTTCCTCCCAACCCATTTCCTTTTCTACCTGGAAGTCTTGAAGTTTCTGCCACTGCAGCTTTGCCCTTGGTGTGTTGTCTAGACTTGCTCAGAAAGTCAATTCTGCAAGAGGCACTGAAACAACACAGAATGAAGGGTTGTCATCAGGTTCCCAAACAGTTTTGAAACTGTATGTCTGGAAAACTGCTTTTAAAAAACTTTTTTTTCCTTTCTTTTTTTTTTTTTTTTTTTAGTAAAAGCTTTTGGATCCATTTGGTTTGGAAAGTTTAGCTAAAACTCTGAGCTAGAGTTTCTTCAAGTCATACCTTAAAGAGAATACCACTTACATCTAAAGACTTTTTTTTTTTACTCAAGAGTCAAAATTTGTGGCACAACACTGGAATCAAAATCTGAAGTGGGAGCAGTGGCAGTTAGCCCAGGCCCTTGGCTGAAGTAGGATTTGGAAATGAACTGCTGTAAACTTTCAGGGAGAAGATTAAATAATTAGTTTGAGACTGTGGAGATGAGGATTTGATTGCCAGCATTGTCACAATCTTTCCATGCAATTATGGGAAAGGCACCTCTGAGGACCTCTAAATATTTAATGTCAAGGGTTAGCAAGTTTTCTAGGGTGTATCCATTATGAGTTAGTAGACATGAGGACTCCTGTTACTTTTCCTAATCTAATCTACCACTAATGTAATATAATTCATCCCAACCAGTCTGATTTCCTGTTTTAGGACAATACAAATTGCCTTCCATTAAATCTTTCTCTTTACACACAACCATTAAATCTGGTTAACAGATTCTAGATGAGATAACTATTTAACATAGCCACATTTAAGTGGGATAAATCCCAAATTTAATCTCTGTAAAAACTGATTTTCTTGCTGTAATATGGGAATGATATTATTGTCATTTCTCTGCTTTGTATGTCTTACCTGTTAGATGAAAATTCCAGGTCCTGTAATGTCATAGACCTTGTTCCTGGTCAAGTTTGACAATCTTTATTCAGAGATGGAAATTATTTCGAAGCACCACACAGATCAGGGTTAAATCAACATAGATTTTATTGCCGTGAAATGTTTGATCAAATGTGGTCATTATCTTCATAGACTCATGTAAAACAGGTAGCTTGTATAGGAAATAGAAATATAAAAGATTATGTTTTTCACCACTGAATTATAAATTAAATTAAGTGGAAGGAAAATAACCAAAACAAAACTCCAAAGCAATAAATAGGACATTGTTTGTTGGTGACCAAGTGCGCACTCACATTTAAATACAATCACAACAGCTGCTGTACAGAACAGAATTAATTGTACAAAATAAAGAAAAGTAAAGAATAGCAATAAAAAAGATCAGACCTCTCCAAATGACCTTCACCTGGTAAAGGAAAATGACTTTATCTTCCTCCCTCATTCCCCACTCAGCTGTGTGTGAATTCTTGTTCAACCTGTAATGAGGGCAGAGGCAAAGGATACTTTTATAAATACAGTTCCTGTATAATTTATTGATTCTTCCTCGTGTTGCAGGCTTGTGTCTTCTATAAATGCTGTTTCTTCTTGTCCTTAGAAATAAAGAACTATTTATCCAAAGGATAAATGAAAGTCAAATGACCTTGGAATTCACCAGCAGCCCTTTTGGATACCTAAGACATTTAAGACCAAAATTGCTTGTTGGTATTAGGAAACAAACAAACAAAAAAAAAATAGTGGTTAGAGATTGTAAAGTTAAAACTGGCTCTTAGGACAATAAACAGCCCTTCTTGAGCCTGGCTGCAAAATTGTGAGCTGCGCCTATGCCACTGAGTCACGTCCAAAGGAAGAGATGAACTGGGGAAATATTTACACAGAGGTCCAGGATTTGGAAGGACTATACATTGTGCCTGCTTTGTAGCAGATTTTTCTGGATTTAGGAAAAGTTAAAGAGAAGCTTCAAAGAGCAGATTCCATGTTGATTTGGAGAGCTGAAGTATTTTCCCAACAAATGTTGGAGTTTATCTTTATAAAGGAAGCAAATGAAAGGTCTAAATTCACCCTTTCTGCCAGTTCTCCAAGGCAACAGAATGACACCTAGAAGGTGTTAGGGTTAAAGATGGCAGCATGAAGGACAAAGTTCTTGACAGTCTTCAGTTGTAGGTGGCAGGGTCATCACTGCTTGTCTGTCGTTCACTCCCCTTAACAGGCCACATGAACTCTGTTCCAGTTCTCAACATCTGATAAAACTCTCCCTTTTCTACGTGTCTGTCATGTAATGGTGCTAAAGGAGGGCTCTGTGAACAGAGAACCAAATCTCGGGGCAGAGGTGAGAATGTTGTTCCTACTCTGCCAGATTCACCTTCTGAGCTTAGTCAGCACAAGAGCTGTTTGTACTCACAGTGAGTAACACCTTGCTCCAGAAAAATAAATTTGTAGTTAGTCAGTGTGTTTATTAGCAAGTCAGTGACTTGCTAATAAATCCAAGAGTCAGAAGCTGGTCTTTGTGAGTCAAATGTGCCAGAGTTTAGGATAAGGAGTAAGTTCAGGGACCTACTTAAAATGTTTTGAGATTGGTGGTAGGAAAGGTGTAACTCATACAGAGCTGAGCAATGAGCTGAAGCACAACAGGGTCCAGCTACCCAGACAGCACTTGGGTTATGAATCAATTTTTGGGGTCCAACAGTCATAATGACTCGTTGTCCTGTCCATGAAACTTCGGAGACTTTTCTCTATTCTTTTGATGATTTTGACATTGAATAAACACTTCAAAATCTCTTAAAGAAAGATTTTTTTTTTCTTTTTCTGAGCACATAAATTTCCAAGTCAAAGAGGTAAAAATATACTTGAATATGATACCACTGAGCACCCACTAACTTCAAATCATGAACTTCCTTCAGGCTAATCTAGGTCATGAAAGTGTTTTGAGATGACAGTGTTTCCACAGAGACTAGAACTAAGAAAATAATAAAAAACCCAAAAGCACAACATGAGAACATGGGCATGTTCCCATGGACAGCACAGGAGTGTAAGTGGATGAGAACCTAGGCTGAGATTTTAACAGGAACATCAGTGAATTCATTGCTCAAAAGCTCACAGAAAGTTCCAATTTCAAAAACTAAAGGCATTTTGACACCAAACTGCTTTGACAGCTAGTTCAGCAGAAAAAGCAGTGATAATTATTGTTCACTCAATAAAATTATTAAGTGCAATTTAAAATAAAAAATAGAGCCTGTCAACGTCAACAAACCTGCAGCCACATTTAAAAAAGAGTTTTGCTTTTAAAATGTGCTAATATACTAAGGGAAAAACCAGAAAGCTTGGCATGGAAATAGAAAAAACTTCTTAATGTTAAGAACATACAGCAGTTCAATCAGGTTGAATCAGATCTGTATTGAACATCAACAAAAATATACAAGGCCATTAAGTCAAAAACTGGAAGTTCTGGAGCTTGAAGTGTGCTCAGATTTATTAATATTAATAGATCAAAGGGTCTAATCCAGGCCAAAAATAATTTGTTGCCTGCAGAGCAGACACTCTTAGTGATTATGTAACAGCAAAAGACGCAGGTCTTGAAATAAATTATTGTTGGGACTTTGGACAATATCCTGAATAGGCAAATATTTCATTTAAGGCTATATACATATTATTTCCAATATTAAACATTTTAATTTGATGGTAATAAAATGCTGCTTTCACATGAGTTTCACAGATTTATCTGCCCAACAGTTTATTCCTCCTTTTCCAAAAAGTTGGTATTTTCCTGGAGAAAATTAAAAAGGATTTTAAAAACCTTTTTCTTATATTTTTACCCCATCAAAATGTAATTTAAATTTATCCACATCTTGAAATAGGGGTTCAAATTAAATTGTTTTAAAGCACATGTTTTACAGGTGTGGCAAATCTGCCTATCTGACACAGTCAAACTTCTGATTTTTCCCTTTCCTCTCCCTCAGTTTGGGCAATAGAAAAAGCAGAATGAGTTTCCTTTCATGGTTACCTACTTTCACACTCAAGTATTTCATGTTCTAGGACAGTTCCACAATGTTTCTGCTGAAGACATCTCTGAGGACTGTTCATTTGATTTTAACATTTCATTTCTGCAGAAGTACCAGTATAAATTCATTAAATCCATTTAATAAAGTTTAATTTTTTGAGGCACTTATCTGATCTTGGTGTGTTAAGGAGATGGAGTCCATGGAGATACACCTGATTCCCTCAATGCAGGATGGTGCCTGGACAGCACTAAAGCAGGTGTCTGAGTTATACACCTACCCTGAGCAAGGACAAATCTAGGCAAAAGCATAGGATTTTTTTCCAGGTTTCTTTAAATAAACAATCAGGGACTCCTTACTTTCTAGAGTGTTTTCTCATGGTGGTGGCAATGTCCTTACTGACCTTGAGAGGAACAGCATCATACCATCATCACTCTACTGCCTTCTGTAATTTGAAAGGTGAGGGTGATCTTGTTAATTCAGTTTGATTCCTTGCATCTGTCTCTAAACACACTCAGGTATTTGTCACAGTCCCTAGGTTTTGTCTAAACTGGTCATCCAAGGTGTAATACATGTTAACATCTTCCAGAAAGCTAAAATTTGTGCGAGAGCTTTTGTCACCCACAGTTATCTAATGCTGTTTCTGGGATCCTCCAGCTCCTCCTCCAGGTGAGCCCAGTTCTCCTAAAGGTTTCATGTCATAACTTTCAAACTCTGTGGCTGTCTTAGATACCTAAAACATCTCAAATGGCTCTAAACATTTACACATGGACAACTATATTAGTTCCTACCACAGAAAGAGTTGAATTGTCCCTTGGAAGAAAAGGTCTGGTTCAGCTGATCTTAAAGAGAGTTTAGATGGACAACATCAAGCCCTCCCAGTAACACCATTCCTTCCTAACTTCCTCAATCAAGTGATGTCAGAGAAACAAGAAAAGGAATGAAATAAAGGTCTTGTTGAAGAAAGAGTTAGAATGTGATTGGAAAAATCCCTTGACTCAAAGAGGCTTGAGCTCAAACTATGCCTCCCATGTTCTCTGTGTGAGGATGTGTGGTAGGTGGTAAAGTAATATTTCAAAAGTACATTAGCAAGGTTATTACCAGTCAGCTGCTGTGGACTAAGCCAATCTGTCTTATTTGTCATTTTGTTTTTATTTTATTTCCGGTGAGTGGATTCTGTTAGACCTCTGCACTTCAGCTGGATTTATAAAGACAATAAAGCTGTGGAAACAAGCTGTTGAAGAAAAGAAAGCATCATAAAATCAAGGCAACACAAAAGGTGACTCCAATTGCCTGCATTGATCATGTTGAACAGAGACCCAGGTATGGCAGGGTGCTGTGGGGCCAGGGGCTGAGAAAATAGAGGACAGAAGCCCATGCTGTCATTTAAACTGAAGTTCACAGAGGGATCAGGGCTCTTACTGAGACTATCAAGGTTTGTTTTCGTTTTAGTCTGCCATGCTCCTTTCACAAGAGACACCATGGCTGCTGCTTGAATGGTCAGGACAGATTCCCAACAGGTTCTGGCCTCATTCCAGTGCAGCTTTATTGTACATTCCCATGTACAACAGGTCATTTGTCCCATGACCCAAGAATTCCTCTTTTGCCAGATTTCCATATTGTTTTCCCAAAGGTGAGTAGATCAGGCATTTCCGATGGACCAGAGGAAGCCCTTCTTTCAATCTATCCAGCATGCAAGCAAAGTCAGGATGCTGGAACTGCGTGTCCCACAACTGATGCACTGACCCTAACTCTGCTGCCGGAGAAGAAAGTGCTTCAAATTTCATGTGCCACCTCAGCCAAGTCCAGAAGTGCTTATAAAAAACAGTGTTAGTGTATCATTCAGAACAATCAAATACTACGTGCACAAAAAAGCAGTTTAGAGCAACATAAATTTTAAAAAAGTGACAATTTCATCACACAATTACTGTACACTGCTGTTCTTAGGGTTGAATACTTTCCTCTCTCACGCTCTCTCTTTCTCTCTGTTTTAATCTTTCTTTTTTTTTTTTTTTTCTTTTTACTTTTTTTCTCTTTTTTTCCCCCCTTTTTCTTTTTTGGATTTGGTCCACTGGAGATAAATTGCCCTCAATGATATATATATTTAAAAAAAATATCAGCAGCAAGACTCTCTCGAAATAGATTCTGTTTGATGTAGCTAGTCTGTCTTTTCTGTTTTGCCCTCTTTCACAGCAGCCTCTGAAGTTTTCCGCAGGGGGGCTTTCTCCGAGTTGGCGTGTCCTTGGCCGGATTCCGCCGCTCCTCCGTTTTTGTGCGATGTGTGCTTTTCCAAGTAGTTCAGCATTTCACTGAGAACAGTTTGGAAAGTGCTTAGGGCAGCACATATTGCAGGAGTTCCAAAACCATGAGTGATCAAACTACAAATGGGAAGGAGAGAGAAAAAAAAAAAGGGAAAGAAATACACACACACACATAAATATCAGTGTGCTCACAAACACTGAGGAGTTTACAGTTACACTCATTTTGCTATAGTGAAATTCAGGATTTGCTCCCTAAACTATTTATTACCTGTGGGAGAAACAGAAAGGAAAGGAATAGACCCAAAGAGCAGACTGAATACAGCTTCAAAGGTTGTTTTTGGTGGAGCCTCAGTTCTGAAATACCATGGGACAGACCCTCAGCAAGTGCAGACTGACACAGGGCTGCTGACTTCAGAGAAGCCAAGACAGAATCCACACCCTCAGCTCACCAGCATTGCTAATTTTCCAGTGTCATAAAGTCTGGCTCCCCCTTCTCAGGTAAATAAAAGGAATTCTGTGTGGTTTGTTCACAATTCTAGATCATACTTGGTTGACTTGATCTTGGATGTCTTTTCCAACCTTAATGACTCTGTGATTTTATAGCTCTTGAACATGACCTGGTTATTCTACATGAAGGTATGACTGCATTCATAGTAGGAAATTCAGCAAAGCCCAGGATACCATCTCCAACCCTCATTACAATTGCCATGGTTTGGCCATACCCATGCTGCTAAACTCCTGGACCATCCAACAGGGGGAGATCTGAAGTGCCTGTTGGGAATTGACCCTGACCAATACCCTTGGCCAACACCCAAGCTCAAGAGATGAGCAGAAAATATTTCACATGGGACTGGTTTAATAGGCTGAATTAATGGACAATCCTAACCAATTATTGGCAAAAATAACCCAGTTCCAGCAATGTTGCCCTGGTAGTGTTGAATTTACTGGTGTAGATTTGCTCTGTTGCACCTTTCATCTGAATAAGGGGGATCTTTCAACACTGAATTTTTCTTGTCATTGTTCCTGGCTGCCACCTGCAGATCCAGAAGTGTGTAAGTTTCCCACAGGTCCCATCTTTTGGATACCATCCCTGTGAGGATCACGGAATCCCAGAATGGTTTGGGTTGGAAGGAATCTTAAAGATCTTCTCATTCCATCCCCCTGCCATGGGCAGGGACACCTTCCACTATCCCAGGTTGCTCCCAGCCCTGTTCAGCCTGGCTTTGGACACTTCCAGGTATCCAGTGCATCCACAGCTTCTCTGGGTACCCTATGCCAGGGCCTCCCCACTCTCACAGGGAAGAATTTCTTCCCAATATCTCATCTGACTCTGCCCTCCGTCAGTGGGAAGCCATTCCTCCTTGTCCTGTCACTCCATGCCCTTGTCCCAAGTCCATCTCCAGCTGTTGTGGAGCCCCTTTAGGCACTGGAAGGGACTCTGAGGTCTTCCCATGGCTTTTTCTTCTCCAGGCTGAGCAATCCCAACCCTCTCAGCCTTTCCTTGGAGCAGAACTGCTCCAGCCCTCTAAAAATCTTCATGGACTCCTCTGGACTTGCTCCAACAGCTCCATGTCTTTCCTGTCCTGGGGACCCCAGAGATGGACACAGGACTACAGGATGTCCCAACCACCACAGGATATGGGACATGGCACTGGAGACCAGCTTTTAGGCAACTGACTTCAGTGCCATTTGCCTTAATATTATGTGTACAGTATAAGATGATCATGTAAGGGCTAAAGAAACTAAGGTTATTATGGGCAACAAAGCTGTTTTCCTTGTTACAATGATTCATTTTGATAAGTGGCATGTGAAAACAAAAACCCCTGCCCAAATCCTCCAGATTTTTAGTTTTCCTTTAGAAATGTAAATTAAAAATTATTTCAAAGGTTGAAATGTCATTGAAGTTTTCAAAAGTGATTTCAGATATTCTAATCCTGCTCAGGGAAGAAAGAAGACAAGAGGAACAGAAGCTAATTTTTATGTTTGTTGGCCTTTTTTTAGAAATCAATACTTTGTATAAGTTAGGGTGAGGGGGAAAGAAAACCACATTACAGTGATTCTGACAAGGAAAAATAACTGTTTCCCAGCCCTGCTAGTTCAGAATTTGCCCC
This sequence comes from Corvus cornix cornix, assembly GCF_000738735.6. Classification (NCBI taxonomy): domain Eukaryota; kingdom Metazoa; phylum Chordata; class Aves; order Passeriformes; family Corvidae; genus Corvus; species Corvus cornix. Next base: position 111,065,797 of record NC_047056.1, on the reverse strand, counting down.
TACAGTTACTCTCTGGGTGTTTCGGGCACCACATCAGTAAATCCTGATCTGATGCAGAGACCCATGTGAGGGTCAGAAATAGGAACATTTCCCTTCAGTGACCTGTCTCCTCTGCACTTTGGCTTCTCAGTCTTTCCAGGTCTTTTAGAAAAAAGTGAAAATGTAGGGACTGAGGGGAAAGAGGTTTTATAGGACATGGACAATTGATAGGATGTTTTAAGTATCAAAAAAACCCACACGGGAAAGGCTTCAGGATATTTTTTTGGGTCACCTTTCTGTCTGCTAGACATGGGAAACCTATTCAATAGAAAAGCTGGTATCTTAGGGGAAGACACCAAAACTAAGTGAATTCTAATCAAAATGAGTGCTCAGTATGGAAGTATGTCTCCATTTCAGATTGGGACTGGCATAGCCTTTTATAAAAGGTCTCCAAAAGGCTATTAACAAATAACTTGCATTTAGAATGTTTATCCATCAGTCTCCAGGCACTTTTCAAAGCAGGAATTTATGTTTATCCCCAGTTAGTAATGTGAGGAAAATGATAATTAAATATTTACAAGCAATATTTTGCAGACATCAATTAATAATACCACATGAAGTTTGGAATCTTGAAGTTTGGACTGGTAGAAATATCTGGATCTTTATAATTTAGCATTAAAAAGAGGTAAACATACCTCAGTTTAATTTTATTTTCTTTTTAGGAATACCTGGCATACCAGAAATATAAAAATCATCATCATCATTGTAATTCATGTTTTTAATAGTTGTAAAAACTAAACCAGAAGTAGCATATGTATAAGTATTTTAAACCCTTTCATGTCACTTTAGGAGTCAGGCGATTTAATGATTTTGTGTTGCATTTTATCATAATTTCTGGTCTTCAGAAGTTCAGAGAAATGAAAATGTGATGGAGTTTACAATAAAAATAAGCAAGATAAAGGAAATTAAGGGTATCATTACTAGTTATATTACTGCATGATTTTTACACTGCTTGTGTGATCTTCTGGGTCCTGATTTGGGGAACTGACTATACTGAGACACATAAAAATACTAATGGTCTTGTAAAGAAACTAGTTTGTGTATTTTAGAAGCTGGCAATATCTGCATTCATGCATTCATTTCCAGTAGCTTCAAAACATATAATCATAGAATCATTTGGATTGGAAAATACCACCAAAATCCTCAAGTCCAACCACTAACTGTGCACTGCCAAGCACACCACTAAACCATGTCCCCAAAAGCCACATCCACATATTTTTTTAACACTTTCAGGGATGGTGAACCCACCACTTCCCTGGACAGCCTGTTCTGATACCTGACCACCCTTTCAGTTAAGTTTTTCCTAATATCCAGTCTTCTGGTTTAAAAACTAGTGCTCATAGGAAATAATTTTTTGGAGTGAGTAAGGGATCTACCTCTTTTACAGTTTAGCCTCTTAGTCACCAGTAATCATTAAATATGGCAGCTCTCACCAACACAGCCTTGTGTTTCTTATTAAAAACCAGCCCTTTTTAGTGAAATGATGCTGCAGAGTCTCATGGTAACTCTACTTTCTGTTCCTGATGAATAAATTCTTCTCCACAGACAGGGATATGCAGAGCCTATTAATTTTCCCATGAAGCTTATTAAGAGAAACCATTTTATAGAAAATTTCTAACCAGCCCTCCTTGCCAAGCTCCTGTGAGGGTGTATTTTATTAGGCTCACTTTAGGTAATGAGCATAAAAAGGCCGAGAGATATTATCTTCTACTTTATCTTACATTTCTATCAGTAATTCCCCTTGCTCTAATTTTGGTGGTCTTTACTTCTCTGCAAGTTAAAGTCTCTGAAAAATCCAAGAAAGTTGGATAATTTCCCTTTGCTGATGAAAGTAAGTTTCAAGTTTGGGAGAAAATCTGATTTTACATTTAAATCAGACATGACAGACGGAAGATTAATGGCAAAGCATTAAAATGCATTTCCTGAAAGTCAAATTTAGCTGCCTGATTTTCCAGGCTAATTGTTCTCACACTGAAATTGGTTCATTTTTGGTATGCTCCACACCTATGAAAGGAGTTGCTTTCATTATCATACTTTCATTTGGGTTTATAAGCCTAAAATTAAACATGGTGGTCTCATAATGGAGTCTTCTGGATATTCTCAGCTTTGTAGTGCATCCCACCACAGCTCCTATAAACCAACTTTATTAGGCTGAAATCTCTGATTCTGGTGTTGGAGAGCTGCAGAAAGAAGGCAATGAACATCAGGCCAACATATTACAAACCCTGGTGCTTAAGGACATCCAGACCTGCCTGTAATTCTGCCCAGCGCTATGATGCAATTATGTCTGCTCATGTTTTAATGATAGCCTTACTTAAAAGTGAAAAGATCCAAGTGTGCCTGAAGGCTTGGAGTCTCGTTTGGCAACCACCTCAAGGACTCCTTCATACCCCAGGCTGGTGAGGCTCTGACATGAAGCAAAAGAAACAGCTTCCCTCTCAGTGGGGGGGGAAGAGGCCATCTGCACTCAATGTTTACACCCTCATTTAAAATAAATAAGCCGTTTAAAAAAATAATAATGAAGACAAAGCAAGCTTGAACTTATTGGTCAGATTTTCTCAGAACTTTGAATCTGAAAACTCCCTGGTTATCCAAATTCAACAGCACATAGCTGATGACAGATGGTAAGATCTGATATGACGTTTAACGGCTGTAAAGGAAATGGTAAAATATTTGTATCTCTTCACTGACACAAGTAACATCTGAATATAGAGATGACAATATTGACTTTGAGGTGCTTCTTTTGATTTCAAGGTCTGTCCTGTGAAGGTTGCCTAGAAAATTAAATGGTGGTAACTTTACTTCAGGAGCTCAGAAGATCTAACCATGACACAAGTTAGACTGATAGTCGAGATAAACATCGGAATGTGGGCAGTGGATATTACAGGGATAAGTAGTCTATAGGATCAGAGTAGCAAACAGCACAGAAGTTGCCTTCAAAGTAGGCCCTCTTGTTTTCCTTCTGTTCATAGTGTATTAAGGACATGTCCTCCTAAGCAGATGGACCTCCTTTTACCATGTGTAGAAGCCATGGAGCAAGTAGGAGGAGAGTGTTAGAGCTGATGCCCCAAATTTCCAAGATAATCTATTTCGGATCTGTATATTTTAGACTTTGGTACTCATTTTCCACACTAAGAAGAATTGCCCAGGCAACAGACCTGAAACATCCAAAAACTGTGGAGTGTTTCTGAGCTATAGACCAAAGATTAGATCATTTTGTGATTCATCTTTACTTTACAGGAAGGCAAAGAAATGGATGAGGTTCATTCAATTTACTACCATCCATAAACTTTTTCCAGTGAGGAAATGTAGCTGAGAAGCCCTATTGCCCTCCTCAAATGAGAAAGACCAAGAATTAATATTTATAAACATGCTCATGACAAGGTGCAATAAATTTTGTAGCCTTTTAATTTGTAAATGAGGGGAGGACATTCCTTCTCCCTTTGGGAAACATGAGAGTGCCTTAAATGCTTTAAGAAATCTTAAGTGCTGTGTTAAAAATCTAAGCACCCTGCAAGATTTTTTTCCTTTTTTGATGAAAGTATTTTTTTTTTCCATGATTATGGAACTTAGTCGTTAATGAAGCAGATAAAAGAAAACAGAGGAAAATCTGTTTTCTTGACTCCATAAATTGTGACTTTAAGGGAATATGGTATCATACAACCCATGATAAAAACCTTTAAAAATATTCGAAATTAGAAAGGATTTTGTTCATCAGCAGAGCAGGACAAGGTGATTGAGACCTTACGATGGAAAAATCAAAGAAGGAATGCCTTGGAAAGGAAGTGAGGGAAAGATCCCAGAGGAAGGCACTCTAACACTTATGGTAAATAAAGAGACAAAGAAAAAAATAAACATAAAATTCAAAGAAAAAAATAAAAATAAAATTTAAAAAAAATAAAAAAAAAAAAGAAAAATGAATGAAACAATTTGTTGCTCCCTAGTGTCTCAGCACTAGGCATCAGTGTTGTCCCTCTCAGTTCTCTAAATCCAAAGACCGAGAGAGCTCCTAGAAATCAGGGAACTCTAGAGGGCACCAGAGGTATTTCACCATAAACCTTATTGTGCACCAGGCTTCTTCCAGTCCCTGCATCCAAACAGGAGGCTGCTGCTGTGAACTGAGATGACTGGAATTATGCCAGAAGCTGCTCTACATCCTGATAAGCAAAGAAGTGTAAAAAAAGAGAGAACAATATATAAAAGGGGGTGAGCACATCTTTGAAGGCAACCCACAAGTAAGTCTTTGGGCTTGGCTTCTTGTTACAATTTAAAGAACACGCCGAGCTTCAAAACCCATTTCATTGCTCTCTTTTCCCTTTGGAAAGAAGGATGTTACTTTCTCACTGCTCCCAAAGTCTGAGGCTCTGGTTTCTTGTCTGTCACTTTTCGTGTCACCTCGTCAGCATGATGCCAGGCACTGGCAGGAGCTTGACAGCTCCAGGCTCAGCAAGGAGCTAAGCGACAAAACTCTTGTCTCAAGCAGTTTCACAGGAAGGGTGTTTCATATCAGCTGGATGGCTCGACAGAACACAGAATAATCCATGAGGATGCTGATTGCTTTCATTACCTAACTTTACTATTCTGAACCTATTATATTTTGTGTGTCTGTTTTTATGAGGTTTCTGCAGTGAAAGAAGTGTCACTTACAAGAAAGTACTTTTCCCTTTGCCATTTTGCTGTCTTTATCTTTTATATATAAAACAGAAGATCTGGGTGTGATTTTGCATCTTGATGAAACGTAGCCTTGAAGTTAAAGGATCAAATAGAACTGCAGGAATCTGTGGATATCCTCCTTTCCCTATATGATGGGTGGCATTAGTAGGATATCTGAAATTTCCAAACACCACAGATTCTTAGAGACACAAGTGTCCCAAAAGCAAATGTAGAAGATGTGTCTGTACCCAATTTTGCAAGTGAAGAAACTGAAGCTAGGAGGGTGGTTGATGAGGTCAGGGAATCTGTATGTATAAGCCAAGACACAGAGGCAGATCTTGTGAGTATAATCACAGAAAGCCTTCACTTTGGAAGGTTTTTGTGTTATGTTTTTAGTTTTCCAGAACAGAATGTGGGTCATTTTTGGGGGTGTTCTGGTAACTCTAGTTTACATGAGGTTTTGGGGAACCAGAAAAATAATTCTTCTAAAAATTTAAAAAATCAACAAAGCTGTTTTGATGCAAGGGCAGGTTAAGAAGACAAAGACATGAAGACACATCAATGTGACTTTCAGGTTCCTGGCTGAATCTCAGATACGACAGTGGAATGCAAGAGAGAAGGCAGCATATGCTCTCTTCTCTCAACAGAAGAGAAATATTATCTAAAATAGTTGGTTTTTTAAGTACTGTCTTATTAATTTGGATATTTGATCCAGTTGGAGGGATACCCTAAATGCTGATCTGAGTGGCAGACACGTGTGAAACATGATGTCCCTTTACACCTAAAATGACCCTAGATCTCCACATTCACCAGACAGATGAATCACTGTAAGGTTCTTAAACTGAAGCTGGGGATAGCTTTGGTCACCTTTAGCTGCATTAGCAAAGTAAGAATACACAGATTCCTCGGGTTATGAGTGAAATGGCACAGCCTGGCCCCATCTCCATCAGTCAATCAGTCCATCAGTCTCCATCAGCATTTTTACTTGAAAGTAATACCTAAGTTTCTGACTGAGATAAGGCTGACCAGTGCCTGGGAATTGTTTCGGGCAGAAAGAGGTGGACAAATTCATTCAAGGAACCACAGAAGCAGCCAAACATTACAGACAACTATGGTCCAGTGGCCAGGTCCAAAGTCACACAATTTATGAGATTAATTTTTGCCTATCTTTTGGGGTGTCTTAATTTCTGCCTCTCTTCATTCCATCTCTGAAACATGACAGAAACACATCCCTTCTTCACAGCAGGGATCTCTACAACTGAGAATAATTGGTTCATCTGGTCTGGTTCTCTGCTCTGGAGAGGGCTGGATGCCATAAATGTGCGTGTAGTGCAAAGATACTACAGAGATGAGTGATATGGAATTATGGATATTTCCCATATAGACATGCCTCAGATCTACCTGCACAGCCCTAACAGGAAAAGGGTGGGGTTTGATGGTTGTGCTGGTTAACATTGTTCCAGAACCAGCAGAAGAATCTGTTGGCTGCGATGTCACCATTAAGCTCTGCTGCTTTAGAGGCAGAATCATGTTTTTGGGGGTCATCCAAGGCTTCACCATCTCCCATCACAACTACCTGTGCCATGAAATCTCTGATGTGTGTCTCAGAGCTCTTGTGTCTCCAGGCAGACTTGTCTTCACCTACTACAGGTCATGATTGCCCTGGGTTACTATTTCTGGGCTTTTCTAAAGTGGATTATTCTCATTGTCTTTCATATGTTTTGCTTACATCCAGCTTTTTTCTGTCTCTAAATACTACAATGCCCCTTTTCCTTCCCATCATCTTGGATATTTGAGAACTGTCTCTCAGCTGCAAGGCTATTTTACCTGCTCTGAATCCAAACCCAACCAACTTACAATGCTAAAGAGAGATTTATATAACCCGAAAGGCCCTGAAAAAAATAGAGATGAAGCCTCAGCTTTACTGACATCTGTAGGATTTAAACCTGGTTTAAGTTTCATGAGAAATGAACTCCCCAGATTTTCCCTCATCCATACTCAGGTACATGCCCATGTCTACAGAAGCCGCACATGACTCTGTGGGATTCTGGGGGAAAAAACCTCTGAATTATCAGTAGTAGAAGGCATTTTAAAAGAAACTTCGTTTTATGTAAGTATTTTCCTTTTCTCTTTCCTTTTCCTTTCTCTTTCTTTTGCTCTTGCTCTCACTCTTTACTCTCCTGATGATCCTTATGCTCTCTCCACTTTGGAAGTAAAGGGTGGGAAAAATAGTTTCCTCCCATTAAAACTGTAGAAAATTTCAGGTTCTTTTCTGGTACTGATATGCTGACTTTGATCTCTTTTGTAGTAAACTCAAAAATGCTTTGCACAGATCAGCCTTTAGAGGACAATAAAGAGACATTCCTGTGTCTGGACAAAAAGTCTCAGCACTTAGTAATGGAAATTGATTTTTCCAGGGTTTTCATGTTTGCTCTATGACTTAATGATGAATTTGTCCTCAGAAACTAGGGATGGGATAGCTCGAGTGGTGACTTTCAGACCAAAAACAACACATAGGATTATTTGTGTTCAAAGTGTTCAGAGTCAGGTTGGATGGGGCTTTGAGCAGTCTGGTCTGGTAGAAGGTGTCACTGCACATGGCAGAGGGGTTGGAATGAGATGATCTTTAAGGTATCTTCCAACCTTTTCAGCTCAAAGAAGAGCTGAAGGACAGGCTGGGCAGCCTTACAATGTAGCACCTCTTCTTGAAGTCAGACTTATGCTTAGAAATCTGAGCTACTCCAACACTGAGCCCATGGGGTTTGGGATCCAGCCCTGGCAAGGCAGGCCTTCCCTAAATCTAAATTTATATCACACACAAGGCACCAGACTGGGCTGTAACGAGGGCTGGTGCTTCCAAGAATTCTAAACTTTCACATACATTGATGATATATAGGTACCACTGTGCCCAGGAATAGTTTGGGTTAGTGCTAGTTAGACAAGGTAGAAAAAGCCCCAGAAATTCTGCAGATGAAGGGAAACACAGATAGCCAATGCCTGTTCTCTGGCACTACTTTTATCTGCTAATATCAATATATTTGAAGTTATTTTAAGTTATCAATATAACTTCAACAGTCGACTCATAAGTGAAGTTATCAATGTAACTTCTCTGCAGTAAGATCCTCTAAAATGTATTGAAAAGGGAGAAATGTTGAATGAAACAAACATAAAGTGACCCTGGCTCAGGTAATGCACAATATTTGCTACTATAAATTTAAGGGTCTGAATCATCTGTTCATGATCAAATAGTATTGGAAAATCATTTGTCATGGAGCATTGAGTTTTCTGAATTCAGATCAGATGAACATCTCAGACAGCAGCTGCACAACCAGGGATGTACCAGAGGTGTAGAAGAGCCTCTGGGTTTTTTTCACAAAGTTGTGCAAAATTCAGCAAGTTTTGGGCTTGCTGGAATCTCCTTTGAAGATTTCCCATTTTGTGCTTTTTGTGAACTTTGAGTTTGGATTTTGAGCAAACCCAGCACTTCTGATCCCTTCCTGGGGACTATCCTGTACTTCAGGTTGGACACATGTTTACAGATTTGATGAATTAGGACTCAGTGGAAAAACTTCAGAGAGAAGTGTGAGCTTGAAGATTTAAAACAGAGGAAATGGGAAAAACTGCTTCTATCTGTCCTGTGCCAGGCTGTGAATGTCAGTTTTAATTATCAACATAGAAAAAATAACATCACAAGCAAGTGGAGCACCCAACTCTACACTGAGGAGCTGTAGGGGAATTTATTCCTAAAGTAAACTCCCTTTCACCCCAAGTTAGTAGAGGCTGGACCCAATTCCCCTGTAGATACCAGTTGTTATAGTTCTTCTAAAAGTCTTTCACTATCTTAGAACTTATTTTAATGGTAGACATTTGTGCGATTCCTCTGATTTTTTATGGTCATAAAAAATCTTTTCGGATTTCTGACATCATATCATAGAATCGTGGAATGCTTTGGATTGGAAGGGACAATAAGGACTCTCTAGTTCCCCCATGGCACAGGGTTGGAACAAGATGAGGTTTAAGGTCCCTCCCAGCCCAAACCATACTATGATCTATGATATTTAATCTCAGGAAGACAAGTAGTGGTAGCAGGGGTTGAGATGATCTGGCTGTGAAGACTGCTGGGTTTAGAAGATGAGAATAATGGCTTTTTTTTTTTGGTCTACACTAGGTTTAACTGTTCACAGTGTAAGTGGCTGGTGTCTACTGGTTGGCTGAGCTCCCATTCTGGTGGAGATCTAGACCGGAATGTTCAGCAAATGGAGTTTAGGGAGAAATTCCATTTACACTGATGTAGATGTCTGTGTTAGGCCTGCTTAATGCAGATTTCTCCTGGAGATCACAGCAGGAGATACACAGCTGGCTGCAGTGGAGGCTCCTACAGGCATCTGAGCAGAGTCAGAAGTCCAGGTTAGAAGCTGATCTGGCCCCAGCATCTCTGCACTAGCTGGAAAAGGAGTATGGTCTCAGTTCCACCTCTGGGTCTGGCAGCATTCATCAATCCCTAAGCACAATGAGAGAGGACTCTGATTTAAGGCTGGGGAGGCCCCTGTGTAGGATCAAGGCCTATGCTCCTCCAGGTGCCCATCTTCAGCCCAACACTTAGTGTCTACAGCAGACATGAAAGAAAGCACTGACTGCTCCAGGAGCTGCCTGCAGAAGCTTTGCCCTCCAACCTACTGAAGTGCAGCAGAGAAAGAAGGATGGAAGGTGTACCAGCTGGCAGTTTTTGTAGCTGAAATCTTCAGCACTTTATCCTGACTGCTATTTCTACTTTAAACACAGGAATCCTTGGGGATTACCAACCTCATATCACATTTCCTCTGTGTGCATGTAATAGGGAATTATCTCTTTTTCCACAAGCTTAGGTAGCTCGTTAAATCCCTCTATGAGCATTCTGCATAAATAAAGATGTTTCTCTTGATGTGCAAGTGTAGTTGGGTGTTTTGGAGTGTGTGTATAAGTGAAAATATACACACACCTGGGTGCTCTGTGGGTGCATATGCACAGCACTGCATGAGAATAGGAGTGAGGTTGTCCAGGTGTGTTCATACACACATAGGATGCACACAGATGTGTGTAAGAACAAACAGGAATGTCAGGAATGTGTGCATTTGCAGACAGGGAATTACCCTTACCTTTCCCTTCATCCCAACAGATGGATGGAAGAAGTGGGATGGTGGGCATTTTTGGGATTCCCTTCAAAGTCTGAGGGACTAAACATTAGTTATCACAGAACCTGTCTGCAGGGTGCCTCATGCTCTATCAGAACCTTAATAACTAACAGATTTTGGGACATTGGGACACAGAAGTTTTCTGTCCAACTGATGAAAGAAGAGTGACTCGGCTGGTTGTGTGAAAGAATATACAGCACAATTCTAAGCCTTTATAGGACTATGAAACTTGCTTAATATTATGGTCTCTAAACAGCTCTCGGACAGTTCTTCACATGTTAATTTTTTCATATATCAGCTAATGGATGGAAAAAATTAACAATCTGTAGACTCAGCAGGTTATGTATTCCCCTCTGTGGCCTGAGCAAAGACAGGAGCACCTTCAGGATGTTTCATCAAACTTGTCTTTGATAGATATCTTAGATGACCCCACTATTTCAAAGTGGCCCTCTGGAAGATCCCACCTCACTCTTGAATGTATCTGACACATCGCCTAAAGCAAAAACATGAAATTGCACAGCAACTCCTGAGCTAATAAATCTTTCTGACCCCAAAATATCTATACATTTTTATCCATAACTGGGATAAAATTCTAATGAAGTTTGGACTTGGTGTGCATGTACCATGGGTCTTTGTCTTCAAAACAGCTTCTTAAGCCTGTTTAAACCAGTACATTAAACATTGCTCAGGAACTGAGTCTAAATATATCATCAGTCTCTGGCTTTTTAGTGTTAGTTAGCTTTCCTTCTCCTGGATTTTTCCAGTGTGTTGTTTGGAAATTAGTGAAGTAAAATTGTTTTAGTAGGTAATGTACTTTGGGACCAGTCTGCTTTGGAAGACAAAGAGTTAATAAAATGGTCATGGTAAGCCATTGTCAAATGATCTCAGTAGCTTAGAGGAGCTTCTGGAACTATTTAGTTATTAGGAAGGATGCAGCTTCTTCCTCCTATTATTTCTACTTTGATTAACTTATACTGGTTCAGAACTTGAGTTTCTATGCTTCTGGACCATCCACTTGTGAGCTGTGATTTGGCTCACATCTAAAGCAAGACAATTTTCTGAACAGATGGGGAGATTTGACCAGTAGATGCAGAAAATTACTTATTCAAACTCAGACTGTGGTCCTAGATGCAGGTAGAATGCAGCAAACTTGAACTACATTACTGGGCAAACCTGCACTTTTAATAGGCACAGCTAGCAGGGATTATGGATGTTAATTATTTATTTGCATGTCTTTTAGGTAAGGGAGCAAAAACCATTAAAACATCATATGCAGTCTAAATCAAAATTATGGATTTTAGTTTCCTCTTTCAAAATCATACCTGAAATGTGTTAAATGTCTCTGGATGTCGAGGTCTAATATTGGAGTCGGTCTGGAGGATCCGAGGGGTGATCTGTCTTGACTTAGAAGGTCTTGGAATTCTTTACATATTTGTCTAAAAGTAAAATGGAAATCCTTAAATAAGACAGGTGTAATCCTTCCCATAAAGCTAATTCCCAAAACACTGTCACCTTATCCTGAGTGATCTCATTCATAACAGAATTGCTTGGCAGAAGAATTGTGACAGAAATTAAAGGCAAACAAATCCATCTCTGGCTTCCCTGCTCAAATTCTCAGAGCAAACAGCATACAGAATCTCTTGAACATGAATAGTTTCCATCTGAAACCCTGCTAATACTGACATTATAAAATACAATTTTCCTCCTGAATAGGACCCAGTTTGGCAGTGTTAAGTCTAGCGTAGCTCACTTACATTGGCAGCAAGGCTTATGGTTAAAGGAAGTGGTGAACTAGCATTAGAATATGCCTGAAATGTGTAAATTACTTTATTATTTACTTTGTGTAAATACACCAATACTTGTACATGGGCTTGTGTACCTTGTGGGCACTGCTTTATCTGCAAGTTGAAGTCATGAATATTTTGGACTTGCCTTCTTGACCCCCAACCCTTAAGACAAATAGAGCACTAGGGGTTGTGAAGGAAGGACCCCTTGTAGTGACAATTCAGGGTCTGTCTTCTCTGGTTTCCCACCAGCACAGCAGCCCAGCTTCTTTGTAAAGGATGGATGGTCTTACAGTTTTCCCTCTCCCAGTCAGCCTTCCCTGAGGCTTCTAAGGATGCCTCAGCACGCCTCAGCACCTGGGGGCTAAATTTGTTCCCTGGAATTCCTCTGTATAGGACCTACCACTAGGAAAGACCTGAAAATAAGGCCTTTTCATTCTTGTATTGTTGTTGTATTGTTGTTTGTAAATTAGCCTAGGAATACTCTACCAATAATTCTTTTAAAAAAGAAACCAAATCAGTTCCATTTAGCTCATGTCCTCAGAAGAGTGCTATCTGGACCATGGGTGAATAGACATCACTTACTTTTTTATGATTCAGTTAATTAAAGAAAGGAAAGGGGACCTCTCCAAATTAGCATATAGTTCTCCATTGCCTGTATTAGAAATATAGGCACTAATGGGGGATCAGGAGGGCATGATCACCTCCAGATGACCAGGACGCTCAGCTGGGGGCCTGATCTTGGTTGGATTAAGCTGATCGTGGTCACAGTGCCACCCAATAGAGTGACAAGGGCCGCCCTCACACCCACAGACCACTTGTCGCCATCTGATAACATCCATATAGTGAAGCTCCTCTGGTCTCCTAAACGCTGTGGCTTCCTGAGAATAGATCCTGTTGTGGGTTGTCTCACAGACCTTGCCCAGAATATATTTGGGAAAATTCAATGAGCTATTCTCACGTCTTAATAACATGGACAATTGCAATCTGATGACTCGGAGTGTGTGTGGTTTACTTTGTTAGCATAGATGAAATCACTGTCCCTAGGGGCAGTTTCTAATACTAAAGGGCATCTCTGTGGTGCATGATTCCTTTTAGGAGACTCATTGCACATCTCATCCTAGGTAAAGTTTGGGTTTTTATTATCACCTTGTAACCCTTGTCTTTTGGGACAGGGGCATAATGGAAGAAGTGGGTAAACTCAGCTTGTTGGTCTTTAGAAGGTCCTTCACTGCTGAGTTACAGGCAAGAAAACTGTGCTAAACTGGTTTTACCCTTCGCTTTATCACTGTGGTACAAGCTGGGAACAGAGATCTTGGATACTACAGCTCTCTCTTGACTAAGAGGAGAAGCAGAAACCTATTTCCTGCTGTGCTGCTGGACCCCATCCAAGCCTGATTTCTCTAAATGCTTGTCATCTGCATGGACCTAGACACTGACTGCTTGAAAAGACAGCATCACCCCAGCCTTTCAGGCAAAGAGAGGTATTCAGCAGAAATGTATGTAAATGCAGCATACAGTTTTAATGAATCAGGTCCTTAGAGGAAAAACAGTTCCTTTCAACAGCTGAAAACAGTCAGTCATTTTGGCTTCTAAACAATCCACTATCCCCAGTCGGCCCTGTCAGCACTGCTCTTCTCTCCTTCCTCCAACCTCTATTTTCTACCTGTTGAAAAAGTTCATCTTAAAAGTTCTTTTATTTTGACAAAGAAAAGTGTCAGAACCAAGTGTGCAATTAAGTTCCCTTCTATCTTCACGTGTCAAAAGTCTTTACTAAATGTTGGCAGATTGAAAGAAAAGAAAAAACTTTTTCATTATACATGAAAAAACCTGCAAAAGCAGTAACCTACTTTTTTTTTCAGGGGGATTTCTAGGCAAAGTGGTGTCTCAGAACCTCCACTACCAGTAAAATATCACCTGGGGTAATGACAAGGAGAGGGGTTGGCAATTTTTTCCTAAGCTGGACTGTGACTTTGAAAAAGCAAAGGAAGGTGGTTGTGCTGTCCTAGGGGGCACAGATTAATAAAAATAGTCCTGGTCACTCCTGCATGGGAAACATCTAATGATACATGGTCAGATGATCCAGTATATGACCAGGAAAAGATAAAACATTCTGTACTGGGTCAGAACAAGAGCCCAGGTAGGACATGATCCCTATGAGTGGCTAAAGCAAATGCCTGGTGTTGAGTACAAGAGTAGGGCAAATGTGAGCCCATGAATCTGATTTATTCCAAGTGTGGTAGAGTTGCCAGGTATCCAAGGACCAGATATCAGAGAAGTGTCATGAGCCAGATGCTGATCAGTCTGTGCTGGCTGTAATCAACTCCACAATAAAATTATTCAGAGTATTCTGGTTTGGTCTGTGTAAATGTGGGTGTATCTGTCCCTCTGATCATGTGGAAGACTTTGTGCTGTGAAACTCTGGGATGTTTCCTGTAGGACACTGTGCCTCTCCATCAACTGGAGCAATTGACACAGCCTTCAGCAGTGTTGCATCTGTCCAAGCTGCAAACTGGTAAGGTTCTGTCCCCTGCTGGAAAGCCTTTCAGGCTCTCCCATGCCTCTGCAAGGGGAACTAACCCATGTTTAAAGACCCTATAAAACCCGGTACCACTTTTTTGTCCTATTTTTAGGTGAATTGAATACATATCCTGAAACCTTTTAAACATTTCTAGGGTTAACAGGCCAATATCAGTACCCTTTGGCCAGAATTGTGACAATTCAGTCTTTTTTTGGAGCATCTTGCTCTGTCCGGAAAACCATCTACTTGCCCAGACAACCATCTGCTCAGTCAAAGGAGGTGAGTTGAAAGAAAGAGAATTAGGGGACAGGCTTCTTCCATTGTTTATGCCTTTCTTACCCTTTCAGCTCTTTTTCAGCCTGCTTCACTCCCATGCTGCCATTGCTGACACTTGTGTTCAGCAGTGTACACTGGCTACACAGCCCAATCATCTCTTCTTCCCATGGTAATTGCCAGGTAAAGCTCTGAATCTTCATTGTCTAGTCCATAAAATTGTTAGAATGGACCATGACACCATCCTGTTGCACCAATCTGTACTGTCCCAGGCAGGTCCCGAGTTTGCAAATGTGAGAGACCATTTCCACAAGATAGCTTTGGAAGATGAGCAGTTTAACACAATGAATGTGGTTTGTCACATGATAGAAAACAGTCCTGTTTTTGTTCTCTATATTTCCACCAGCATGGCCTCAGACCAGGTAGGGCTGAGAGGACAGTGAGGAGTCATTTAAGCTCGGTAGCCTCCATGTGTTTGCTCTTGGCATCTAAAGCAGCAGCCTGTAGCCTTCACTGGCCCATGGGCCACAGTTCTGTGCATGGCAGCAGAACTACTTCCACTCGGGGTGGGTGGATTGCTCAATTACAAGGTATGGATGCCCTTGATGTCAAGGAGGCCTGGGACCTCCTACTGGACAGCAGAGGCTTCCTCACTGTAGACTTTTAGAGCTCTGTTTCATTACCCCCATGTAGATTTTTAATACCCAAGACATCCGTAAGCACTGGCAGATACGACACAGTAACAAAAGGAGATCTGTGTGCCCCTGGAGCAGCAGCTTGTGGCCAAACTGGATAACCCAGTTCAACCCAAATGGCAGTGGATGCCCATGTTTGGACAGCTGAATTGAGCCACTGAATATGGATGTCTAAATTCATAATGGAATTACACCTAGATATGAAAAGCTGTGGAAATTGTCTTACTCTTTCCACTTATTTTTCCTCATCACCTCTATTCTAAGGATTGTGGAAATAACTTTGTTCTTTCCCCTTATTTTCCTCAAGAGCCCACAGGTGAGCACTTCTATGGGCTTCTGGCTCTGTCCCACAGTGGACACACACACAGGCAGTGGTGCTCCAGATCTTTCCATAGATAAAATTTGCCAAGAGTGATCTTACCACCCTGGAATTTCTGTGTTGGTTTTGGTGGCAGCATAGCAATCCCCACTTTTTCTGGTGCCATTGGTCACAAGCCCCACGAGTCAGGGAAGTTGTGGAATTGCTGAAATTCCAAACTTAGAGCTTAGGTATGGCTGGTGAGTAGTTGAAACTCCTGATGATTGTCGAGAGTTCTTCGATCAGATACCTAGAAGCATGGCTCAGAAATGCCATGCTAATATTGTGACGTCATGTCTCCTGAAACACCTGGGCAGGACTGGGAATCCCTGTTCTCCTTGCAGGCAGGAGAGGGCAGTAGTAACACACACATTGACCCATCTGTCCCTGTTACCAGCACTGACTGCAGGAGGATGTGGCCTTTCTGTTATCGACAGATCTCTCTGAGCAATTTCCTGGTGCCTTTAACTCATAGGAGGGGGGAAAAGTAATTTTATTCCTAACAAGGGCTGGATAACAGCCTACAAGCCCAAAGTTCATGGTGGTTAGAGGTAGTGCATGCCCATGAGACCCCATCTCAGTAGAGAAAGAGGGTGAGAAAGTAGGTATGGGGTGATGAGAAAGGGTAGTGAGACTCTTATGTGCCCCTGAGTGGCACAGCTTTTGGAGACAGGACATAACAGTGACCCACCAATTATTACTACCTGTGGCTTTGTGATTTCTCACTAGAGCCAGGGAAAAATGGAGAAGATTTGTACCATTATGGTTGAATTGTTTTCCTTAAATGGGACAAATCCTCAGCTAGGTGGCAGGAGGTTAATGAACTACACAGCAACGGGGAGACACAACTTGCAGAGAGGAATTTCTTCTGGCCAACTGGTTTATTCTCATGTCTCTGAAACCCCTTGAGCCCTTAAACGAAATGTGGATAGAGTTAAGGACAAGATAATATTCCACTTACATTATTCCTTTTAATGTACAAGGGAAATAGGAATGTGATATATGAGGTCTCTCATCACCTTTACAACCAGAAAATTCCCCCTGATCCACACAGTGATCCTTCTATCACCCCAGGGAAGGATCACAGGCTGTATTCATGGGATCCACAGACCTGAGATGCTTCAGTGCATCTCATCTTTGGGTCAGTGTCAGGGCAAAGTGCTCTGGATACAAGAGGGACGCCAAGGCCAGGAATCCTGGCAAAGCAGAAGGACATTGGGATGCAAAGGACAATCCTGTTGCTGGTCAACCCTTTCTCCAAGTACTGAGTAGTTCGTCCCTGTTGGATATATCACAGCCTTGAAGGGTTTCCAAACACTTCCAGCATGGAGGGGATGATTTGAGAGCTCAGATTTGTGGTCTCAGCTTTCCTGCAGCCTCACGTGTGACACTGCAGTGAGCACAGAGTGTGAACATGTTCAAGGTTACCCCACACAGTCAGACCACACACCTAGGGCATGTCTACCCTGTTCCACACAGACTATTTATTCCTGTTTCCCATGGCTCATGAAGGCTAATTCCTCCCTCATCAAGTCTAATTAACCTAGAAGAAATGTTATCCTAACATGATGTTACTGCTCCAGGGAGAGGAGTGGCTTGTTTAGAGTGAAGTCTGATACCTCTTTGTGTCTTTAATGTCTTTAGCAAAGCTCCCCTGCTGTTGTACATTGTTCCAGTACCTTTGACTTCAGGGGAGCTCTTGCAGTTTGCATCCAGAGAGGATCTGTCCTTCTGCAAACCAGCTCTCCCTCAGCAGACTAATGATAATTTTCTGACAGTAACCAGTACTTCAGTAGAAGCTCAGATCTCCTGCTCACATGCAAACAGGAGACAAAGCCAGCTTCTGTCCCACAGATCTTACCATGTAACAATATCCTCTGTTCTCATCTAAACCAAAGCATCTGGGAAGATGTACGTGCCCCCTTAACCACAGGAAATGAGAGCACAGCCACTGAAACCTCACTGCAGTAAATAAGGTCCCTCTTTCAGCATCCTCAGTGAGGATCTCTCTCACCCGCAGTCAGTGAGCACTGTTGTGATAGCAGACACCACAATCCCAGCTCCATACTCCCACTCCTCCCTCCCCCAACCCCCAGATCCAACATGGAGAAGTGACAGACCGATTTCTTTTTTCGCTTCCCTTCCCTCCTTACTTTGTCGCTAGGATCATCTTTTTCCTCGCTGTCTGCTCTTTCTGTTCCATGTGCTGTCTGGCAATGTGCTCTCCTACTGCCTTGGCAGGGAACTCTGTTTCACAGGTGTAGCCGAAATCTCTGGCCAAATGTAGTGCTTCCCCTGCGGTCAAACAAAATGGGTCAGTCATTTTTTAGGGTTGTTATTATTATCATCATCATCATCATTATGTTGTTGTTGTTATTATTGTTACAGAATTTATTACACTCTTTAAAAAAACCCCAAACAGTAGCAAATCACTTCTGTAGACAGTCATTCTCAAGTCAGTTACCCATTTCAGCCCAATTGGGCTGTTGATATTTAGTCATCAGTTGGTGCCAAGCAGAAGATAAGAAGGACGTTCCTCATCAGGTGGAAGGGTGCCCTCTCATGAGAAAATACTGGCCAAGATGCTTGGCCCTGCCTTGCCACCAGTGAGTACTGGGCAGCTGCCCAATTTTTCAAGCCCTGTTCATCATCGATATTCAAGGCATGGAAAGGAGCAAAAAGTAGGAATAAATGACTTTGAAGAATTGTGTCAGCCTTTGGTGCTTCACTTACCTGTGTCTAATGGAAGAAGAGCCCTCTAGCCCAGGAAAGAGCCATGGGGATAACACACATCCCAGTATATTTGCTTAGAGGTTAAGCCAGCGGTACAAATGCCCCACACCACAGAAGAGCAGACCCCAAGGGAGAGCTCAATAAATAATCCTACTTCTAAAAGGATTGCAAACAAAGTTGACCAGGCAAAACAAAAAGGGAAGATGATGAAGAAGACAGTTGCTCTTTCATAGGTGGTTAAATCAAGGTAAAAGAAGCACCTGACTCAATTAGGCTTTTGAGAAGTCTGTGACAATGAACACCTCTCTACCTCACTGCAGAAACTGAACACCAGAACCCAACTCTGTGCTGGCTTCCAAATGCCTCTGGAAGAACAGGACTGTCTTCACTAGCTTAGAGAATCCAGAATTTTATTTTAGGGTTTACTGAACACTCTGACCTGCACACTGCGACTCTGACAACCTCCGTGTGGGATTTATCTGATCAAAAGCAGCTGCCTGGATTGTGAACATCTGTGCCTAAGTTAGTCTTTCCCTGGTGGGAAATAGGTATTTCCAGATGACACTCGCTCTCATCTCATTGTAGAAAGAAGAAATAGGTCAGCTACCAGAAGCGTGTGTTGAAGCACATCTGCATGAGTGACTAACAGAGATGTGCTCCAGAATAGCTTTGGAGTTCAGGGGTTGTGGGTTTTTTTACTTTAGTTTTGTTTTCTTTTCAGAGTTGTGAGTTTGAGTGCCATCAGAAGTGGCATTGGACTCTGGCTCTTTGAAGTTCAAAAGGCTGATGCTGTCAGGAGGGATGCAGGACATGTAACTCCTCCCTTTGAGAACATCTGAAGTGGAATACATCAGATTAAATGTCAATATTGATGTCTGACTTAATACTTTCAAGTCAATGGTGACAAACTAGCGCTTGAAGCAGGTATCATCCTATACCAGAGTAGAAGGTAAAAGGTAGAGTAATTATGGAAAGTCTGGATTAGAACTCAGGAAATCACCTTCTGCTGAAAGCATTGCCTTAGATGAGGTTATTCAAGGCTTTTCCAAGCCTAGCCTTGAATATTTCCAACTATGGAGATTCCACAGCTGTTCTAAGCAACATAATAAAATGTTTAATTATTAATTTTACTTCATTTAATCATTAAATTAAATCATTAAACACACAGAAGTGCTGATTTCTCCCTATTTACTATGATCTGACATGAGAAGACAGATAAAACTGCAAGGAAGATGGGGAGATGAATCCCATCCTCAGCAGGACTTGGCTAAGCCGAGGAAGAGGAGAACTTCCATGGAAACAGTGGTCCTATGCCAGGGACGGTGAGGAATAAGAAACCTCTATTCCAACTCCATTCTCCCCCTTTTCAGATATTATTGTCTCCCCTTCTACCACTGGGGTTTTTACCAGGAAAACACCTCTTGATTCCACAATACTTCACTCTGTGTTTATGTGCCCTAGTTTATTCAGGTACTGACAAAATCCATCCACCACTGCCAGGCAATCTGTTTGCTGATACCAGCCAGCAACAATCTCTGCAGCTGTAACAAACTTTACAGCAAAAATTGAAGATTATAGTCAAAATCATCTGCTTTCTTTGGTTTATTTTTAAAACATGATTTCCAGTATTCCTAAAAAGAATGAGGACCTTAATAAGCAATAAGTATCTCTAACTTGAAAGGAGAAATGGTTTCCACTTAGTTGGCAGCCTCTAGAAAAGTAAAATAATTTTCAGTTGAAACAAAATGGATTTCAGTGAAAACAAAATGAATTTCAGTGATAAGTTAACAGAGAATCAGAATGAACAGGCACATAGCTGACTAATTGCTTTGTGTTTCAAACATCTATCCCAGACTTCTTCACGGGTGAGAAAGGGTACAAATTTAAGGCACAGCTTTTAAATTTCTCTGGAGCTGTTTCACATTGTCTATTTCAGATATGCTTTTACTCTTCCTTAAATAAAAACTTACAGAGTAAATCAGTTTCAGAAGAGCACCAGGTTTTTCTTTTCAACTAAATTCCGTTAAAATATTTGATAGGTTTATCTTCATTCCAGCATGGAAAGAAAATAAAAGTTGAACCCTTTGAAGCTGTCATCAGGTGGAATTGCAATTCTCCAGACAGCTTCATCATGGTCCCAGTCAGTCCCAGTAACAACACTGGGAATGTAGACTGCAAAGAATTTAAACATTTAGCCGTTGGAAAATCTTGGTTTTGTCAAGAGAGCAGAGCTTTCTGTGATGAAATGTGGGCATCCATTTAACATGATCAACAACCAAGTGACTGAAATGTGAACGTTTTCACTTACTTTTAGGAAAAAGGGAATGAAAATGTGAATTGTCATTCAAACTTGTATTTAAAAAGATGGTTTATAATATTTGCTAGAGCTGAGAAAATTATACTAAACTGTTCTGATGATCTGAGAAAATTATTCAAGAGTATAAAACCTGTCTGGAGCTGGGATTGTGATTGTGATTGAATGTTAATGGTATATGAAGATAGAAAACCATGAGCAAAAAGAAACAAAATTATTTGTCTTTTTAGACAAGATATAGATGGGTAAAAATGTAGATACAAATGTAATTACTGTTTTAAATGAAATAATAATTAAAATATTTTCAATTAAAATTGAAAATATTTTTTTTCTGGAAATGGAAAGCTCATCTATACTACAAATGAACATTGGAGCTATGCATATTTATTCATATAAGCATGCATATACCAAAAGGAGTAGGCATCCTGAATTATAACTACCAATGCTAAATAAAAATAAAAATTTGGACATGAGAACACCCTGCAGAACAAAATTTCTCCTATCTCATTGTTGAGCAAAGATGTTGTTTTAAACCAGGACCAAATGATGATTTAATATTTAGAAATGGACTGTGATATACTTATTTTTTTGTGAATAGACATCCCTGTGATTACTGTACAGGAGGATTAAGTCTTGCTAGGGGAAAGTAGTTTATTCCAAATGTCATAGAATATTTTCTTTCTTTTTCTACAGAAAAATTTGGACAAACATTTACTTTGGGAGAAATTGTGTAAATGTTGGAAATGTGGATGAATGGACCTTTTTTCTTTTACCTTAGATTTGCCATCTTCTGCCTAGTTGTTATTTACATTAGGGTAGGAATCATAATAAAGGTAAAAACCACTAAAATCCCTGACTTTTATAGTTAGTTACCTTGTTTCAATCTAAATTCAATCTAAAATCAAATTTCCCTGTGTGTGATATCCCCAGCTCCTTCCTCCTGCAGACACAAAGAGCAGGTCCTGGGAATCTTGGACTCTCCTTAAACCCAGCACATGGCTGTGCAGCTCCTGGCAGCGCTGCCTCTCCTCTGCTGTTTGCCAATTGACCAGAGAGCTTTGCCTGATGGAAAAGGACAGCTGCTGGAGCAGAATTGGCAGAGACAGCTCTGGAAAGCCTCGGTGGGGAGAGCAGCCGAGTACCTTGAAAGGTTTCTGTGGGCAGGTGCAAGGAGCGGTGTGAGGGTCCCCCGGGGCCAGCAAGAGTGAGAGCTGCTCCTATGCAGAGTGAAGGCAGGAGCTGTGTCCCCAGGAGAGGGACACTCGGCATCTGAACCTCCCACTCTCCTCGGCTGTGCCTCCTCCGGATGCTCTACCCAGCAGAAATGTTACTTAGGGGGAGGAGGGACAGGCGGGAGGTGGAAGGAAAGTTTATTCTATTTGTAGGGTGAGAGGGAGGAGGAACAAGTGGAAGGATATTTAAACAAAGGCTGGTGGGGGAGAAGTGTGACAGTTGAGAGCACGATGAAAAAAGCAACCACTGACCTATTTTTTCTCAAGAACTTTTGTCCCCAAATGATGAATGTCACTAATTCTGTGTCTAGGAAATTTAGTGTCTTAATCAGGTTTGACAGGAAAACAAACTCTAGCATTTTTTGTAAGTTTCCCTTTTTCTTATCTGATTGTTTTTAAATCGTTCATGCACTGCTTTTACCTGCATCTGCAATCACATTTATGTTTTGTGTCTAAGTGACCGATTCAAAGAGAAGGGGACATCTCCCCTCTTTTCACATCCTTCCTTGCTCCCACTGGAGATGCTTTTGACTCTTGAGCCTGCAGTAAAGCTTAGCCTTGGAAATACTAGTATTTATTGGAGGAGCCTTTATTTCACAGCTAATACGCAGGAATTTTCCTTGTGGAGCTCGTAAGAAAAATGACCCTTCCTTCCCTCTAGTCCAGGCACTAGAGGGCATCCCTCGCCTGCAGGTTTCACAAAGATGTGTCCCCAAACTGCTCAGGAGAGTCCTGCAACACTGATTTCATTCTCCCTGTCCGCCTTTGCACTCGTGCTGATTTATGTGCATGACAAAAAGGACAGAACTGATCTGTCAAACAATTCCTACTTTGGGCTGCAGACGTCCCTACCAAAGACACTAAAGATGCAACCTGACCAAACCAACAGTAAACATCCTGCAGTGAAGCTAAACTCCAAAAGAAAGAAATTTGCAGAAAACAGGAGGCCACAGAATAATTTTCATAAAATCCGAACCTTCATGTGATGGCCACAGCCTAGAAATAAATTGCATTTCCTCGTTGAGTTTAACAGACTTCCCAAAGCTCAATGATTTTTGTATGTTTTACAGGAAGAGAAGTATTAGTCATGCCAGAGACTTTTGACATGGTTTTGGCCAAAAAACATAATAATCATGCAACAAATTTTGCCTTAATTTACATCACACAGATATTCAAGAGGTTGGCCACACTCCTACCTTAAAGAGATATTAAAACCTCAATATATTGAAGACTGTGAGGACCTTTAGTAATAATAAATTTAGAACTATCTAAAGAAGTCAAGAGTGACACAATCCTGGGTCCTTATGAGAGGTACACAGAGTGTACCTGATATTTTAGATATTTAATAAAACTAAAAAATTATTATTTCAATTTCTGTATTGATATCACACAGAAAAAGCTAATGTCGCTTTCTCTCTGGATTCTCTAAATCGCAGAATAAGCCTGTGGCCTTTCATTTCTGCCTCCTTCAGCAGCAGGAACCATTGAAGGATGGGTTTCCTTGATGAAGTTGTGCTGTAAGTTAGTTCCACCTGGAAGGAATATCTGCATGTCCAAAGTGAGAACAGCTTATACCACAAAGAATTCAATGAGCGCTGTCAAGTTTGACCCAGGATTAGTTACCCAGACAGGAAATGAGCTTCACTTAGTTTTCTGTTGGAATATTAACATGGTGGTGCCTTTCCCAAAAATTCTAGTAGATAAAATTCATGATTAACACATGCAGGCAAAAAGGTCTCTACCAAAGTGAGCTCACTCACATCAGTATTTATCTTTAGGACTCACAGCAAAGCAGTCCAAGAACAGAAGCAGCACCATAGGCTTGATATCAGGTTTGCTTTGAATAAAGGGCAGGGAGGTAGGCACAGCTCCATTCCTGGGAAACAGGAATCTAATCCTTACTTAAAGGTACTCAGCCTTCAATCCCAGGCCAGCAGCTGTCGGAGAGCCACCTCCCTCTCGGTCTCTTCTGATGAATGAATAACTGACCATATAGAATCCCAGAATCATGCAATGATCTGGGTTGGAAGAAACCTTAAAGTTCATCTCAATCCAACCCCCTGCCATGAGCAGGGACACCTTCCACTAGACCAGGTTGCTTCAAGCCTTGTCCAACCTGGCCTTGAACACTTCCAGGGATGGAGTAGCCACAGCTTCTCTGGGCAGCCTGTGCCAGGGCCTCACCACCCTCACAGGGAAGAATTTCTTCCTAATTTCAGCTTTCAGTTTAAGCCATTGCTCTGTTTACTAATAAACACCAGCTGTATTTATTCTTCCCTGACATGAGATGCCTGAAGGTGGAAACAGCCCTTGCTCCTCTAACCTGGCACCTTTTCTAAGCTCCATTAGAGCTTTCTCTTGCAAGCAGGTGTGATATGGACACACATGTAGTTCAGAGCAGCCCCATTGGAGTTCCTTGTGCTCAGTGGCCCCTGAAAATATCACTCCCTTGTCATAAACGCTGACAACCTCCAGTGTTGAGGATTCAGTGCTATTTCAGCCTGGATGAGTCTCCATCCTTTGAGATAATAAAAAACTCACAAGGTCCTGAGCAAGCTCTTCTAATTGACCCTGCTTTGAGCAGGAGGATTGGCCTGGGAGACCACCAGAAGTGCCTTCCAGCCTCAATCCTTCTATAATTCTGTAATTCTGTGGTAATATGTGCTGAGACCTCAGCCTACTTGCCTAGATCTGTATGGACCTTTCAGGTTATGATCGTAGAAGGTATTGACCTTTAGGATGAGCTGAGTTCTGTCAGCATCAAGGAGGAGGGATCTGAAATTCCCAGAGCTGCTACTCACAGCCAGACAACAAACTGGGTACTTAGTGGATTCACCCAGAATAGAAGAGATGCAGGTAGAGTTTCTTCCCTTTGCCTGAGGGGTTTGAACCTGCATCTCCCAGCTGAAGGTTTGAAGAGCCTGGCAGTATTTGGTGAATGATATTTAAACAACAAATAAAGGCCAAGAAAGTATCTCCTGGGCCTGTCTAGATATTATCTGAAAACAGATTTCATTCATTTATGTGTGTGGGGAAAAGGCTTGTCTAAATATTATGTTTTCTTATGGGAGAAAAAAAATCATCACATTTTTGGACCAGCTCCAGGAAATTCACAAGTTTAAGAAAAAGAAAAAGGAAGATAAACAAACCCACTATAGAGTTGGTATAAGACATTAATCTCTCTCACAAGAACACTCGGATGATCGATTTGTAAGCACAAATCAATGATGAGGAAACTGCAGGACTAAGACACTTGCTGGGGGCCAAGATATCTCAGAATGAACTTCCATTTTGCCACTCACTCTGTCTATGGCTTTAGGCAAGTCAGATCTCTTTCTACAAAATACAGATTATGGAATTTAATCCTATAGCTGGAAAAGGTTGCATACAATGAAACATTTTAATTATGGTTATATTATATTGCAATATTAGAGACCCTACCTTCTACCAAGGAAGTCAAGAGTGTGACATTTGCTGCTTTTCTTCTTCCTGCAGGCAAATTGAGTCCCAGTCTGTCTAATTTTTCTCGCAAGCAGCGTCCTCCATTCTTGGATTTTGCCCTATCATGAGAGAACAGAAGGAAAGAGAGACACTTGTCATTATTCTGCACCTTTTTCCCATGTTAATATAAGCCTAGAAATTGTACATAATTTGCTGACAAATGTGTGGGGTAATGCCTGCAGTAGTGACACCAATGGGAAATATTTCAGAGCTGTGTTCTTAATGTCCTGCTTGATCTATGTGAGTCTTTAACATTGGTTCTTTGGCAGAGTTAAAGATTTTAATGCCTGTCATGGGGGCATCAGATCTTCAGGCAGCTTTCCACCTAGTGGAGCCCAGTGTCCTGATTAGGGCACAGAGCCTGGGTTTACAGTGACTAAATATAAATATTGACAGTGCACACACTTATATCTGATTTAACCAAGCCAGGTTCCAAAGACAAATTAGAGAGAAACATGACCTTCTAGAATTAGATTAAACAGATATCCACAATGAGTGGACTTCACCCATCTGGCTTGTCTCACTCTTAAAGGAGGCCAGATAGCTACTTAAATGTAGATGTCTATGTGGAACCCAGCTCTAACTATCCCCCTACAATTTATGTAGAGACTTGGGTACTCAGAAATGTTGTCTACAAAGCCCAAAACTTACAATGAATAAGGACAAGGCAATAGGAAATGCTGAAGCTAAGATCTCAGCCATCATTGGTTATCTGTGCCCCTATGCCAAACACCTACATCCTTTGTTCTCACAAAATGAGTCCTGGTGTGTCCCAGGGCTGCTTTTCTGCAGCACCTCAGTGTTTGAACCGTTTGAGACATATCCACTTATGCAGCAGACGTAGGTTCAAATTCTTCCTCAGCCTGAGGGAATTTTAACCTATGTCTTTCAGACAGATGCAGCAGACAGCTAACAGCAAATAACAAATGTTAAAATGCTTAAACAATGAGTAAAACAGGGACTGGAACCCAGATATCTCCCATCCCAAATGAATGACCTGTCCATTAAATAGGTAAGAGTCTACACCTTTGCTTTTTTACAACAAATACATAATTAACCCCAAACGAGATTGAGGGGCCCTCGGCTTAGAAAAAGTAATCACTAACTAAATTTTTGGAGGTTCTGGTTCAATTTCCTTCAGGCAGAGGAAGGAACCAAACATGCAGTCATTTGGATATCTGTTTTTATGCATTAAGAAATACCACAACTTTGGCCACACTGTTTGTCAGGAAATATCTTCCGAAAAGAATTTTTTCTTTATTCAGAAGAACACTTTATTCCCAAAGCAAGCTGCTTGGGAAAATAGGTAACCAATGACTGCTGACAGGATGCAAAAACAAGCCTTCCGGATCTCAGGCAAACAATCAATGAGATTTTGTTTTCCTACATCTTTCCTAGTCAAATACAGAGTGTTTGAGCCTGTTCTCTAGCTGTGAAACCCTCAGTTACAAACTGACCAAATCTGTTCAATTGCACTCTTTGATTCATAAAACAGAATTAGCAGGCTGTGGGAAGTCCCTGGCTTTTGCAAACTCCTGAACCATGCCCAAGGTTAATTTGGGAGAGGAGATACTTAGTCTGGGTGAAAAACCTGTGGGGATCATTCAAGCATTTTAACAGAGGAGAGAAGGGAGCCCCCACATTCAAGTCGATGCCCTTGAATCCTTAATAGCTTGCACTGTATTGATGAAATCTACAGCACGAGTTTTTAAAGTGAAAATTAGCTGAAGGTTGTTTCTCTAGGATGAAGCAAATAGAGGGGAAAATTTTGGCAGATGTAGATTTTGGATTTCAATGCCTATAGAGGCAGTTAAATGAGACTTATGCCTTGAAAACAATTTGTGGTCTGCAGTCATTATTCCCCAAGATGGCTCAAGACAGCTCTTGAATTCCTGCATCTCTCAGGCTGGTTTAAATGACTTTCAGTAGAAGCACGAGGATCAGTGTGGCCTTCAGTGCCAGCAGTGAAATAGCCGATGACTTTCCAGCTAGTTTTGATCAAAGGGTGTTCAAGCAGCTGATGCCATCTGAGCTGACGCCTCAGGGACACCACGACTTAGATATGCCTGGATGAATTACAGTTGCCTCCTAGTTTTCCTCTTGCAATGTGAGGTACAGTCTGCCCTTTTCCTTCTTTCTGCTCCTGCTCTCTGCAGGTGTCTGCTCTGGTCAGGGAAGGGTCAGAGGCAAAAGTTTGCCTAATTATTTGCTTATCCTCCAGTATTTCACAAAAAGAAAAGTAAACTCATCTTATTATGTGGCTTTTGTGGTCAAGAGACATGCAAAGAAAGGAAGAAAAAGGCATCACTACACCTCAGTGGGTTAGGTCTTTTTGTTGAGTGAGTGCTGTAACTATTCTTGGCAAAACAATTTGCTTTGAGATAGTTTCTCAGAAAGAATTTAGATTTGTATCTCTGGTGAAATTTTCCACACATTTAATTTCCTTTTTTTTTTTCTCAAAACAAGTCAAAGCAACATCTCTCCATGTCTGATGAGTAACTCAACAGAGGAGGTAAAAAAAAATCAGTTTGATGAAAGGTGTAAACTTCCTCATTTATTGAAAATTCCCCAGTGTTCCCTCCTGATCCATCCCCTTCTGTTTACCTCAAGTATGACCACCTATCCAAGTAGGGAAAGAGAATAGAGCCTATCTGTTGAAAATAAAATAATTACAGCAATTACAGCATTGTCTAGGAGTAGTTATTCTCACCTTCAACTTACCTTCTCAAAATACCTCCGAGGAGGGAAGCGTTGAGGCATTCTGGGGGTGAAAGGCGCCTCTTCACCTCTGCAATGGTCACTTTGTACTTGGAAGTGGAGCTGAGCAGAGACAAACGACCAGGAACAGAGCAGAACAGGTCGGTGGGGTTGACAACACAGGTGCCACCTACAATAAAAAGGAAATATTAGAGTGGGGTAAAACTTCATCTTCTGTGTTTTGACAAACTCAACCATGAAGAACAATTCTGTGGTTCTGTTGTGGTTGGTTTTGTTCAGGTTTGGTTTTTCTTATGGCGTGTGTGGTTTGGCTTTCTATAATATTATTGTTTTGAGAAAAATGAGTGTGTTGAAATTTCAGTGTGGGAACAGTGAAGTATTAGATTTCATAAGCTTCACAGTCAAAATACATCATTATGGCCATTTGATATCATTTGATTTCATGCTCTGAAAAAATTACCTATTATCACTAGTCTCTTCAGTCTAGTATGATTAAAAAAATAAGATTGAACCATCACTCACAATTTAAAAAAACACTGTTTGTGAAAAATTTAGGACATTGGTTCTAATGAGAAATGTTAATTCTCATAGCAGTGTTTAGGATTATGAAGATGCAAGAACACTATGGGTTTGCAGTGATTTTCAGCAAGAACAGCTTTCCACACCTTTGAACTCATAAATTCCTTCCAAAGTTAGGTCAAATCCTCAGCTGATATTA
This sequence comes from Corvus cornix cornix, assembly GCF_000738735.6. NCBI lineage: Eukaryota > Metazoa > Chordata > Aves > Passeriformes > Corvidae > Corvus > Corvus cornix. The sequence goes on along the minus strand of NC_047056.1, from coordinate 111,037,087 downwards.
ACGATTGAAATCTATTGAGCTACATCAGTTTATCTCAGGTTAGTTCTGCAATTGTTTATTTCTTGACAGTGGCAATTACTTGGCCTGGGTCTAAAACTGCTGAATGATCACCAAATCTTTCAGTCAAGACTGTGATCAATAACTCCTCAGGCAAAACCGAGCTTTTAACTTAATATGAGAGAGAGAAAGAGAGAAAACTTTCTTTGCAACTGATCCAAGAGAGTAGAACAAACTCCCAGGGAGAGCAAGAAATAATCTTAAGGACTAACACATATTTTATCACCAAGCACAAAACACTTTTCTTTGACCTGCCTTCTCCAACCTGACTACAATAAAAATTTCTGTGGAAGAAATGAATCTTACCACTGCATGCACTCTTCATCCCTGAGGGAAAGGTGAGAAAAAAAAGAATGAGCTGCATATGACAGTGATATAAATATATAATTCAATGCACTACTAGAAGGAGTTCAGATGGTTTATGTGAGGATGATATAAAGACCTTCTTAGAGCACAATTAATCTGTGCTCATCATTCGTGCTTAGAGGAAACATATTGTACCTTTTAAGATACCCTGATAATTTCTTTTTTCCTGTGAACACCTTAATATTTTTTAACTACAAGAGTGCACTGTGTTACGCTTAAAAATTTTAGTTTCTAGCCTAAATTCTGTAATGAGAATAGAATAGAATAGAATGAAAATAAAAAGCTCATTTTAGACAAGATCCTACACCTTTCTCTTTATCATCTTACACGTGCAGCCCTCTTAAAATTAAGGTGACTCTGTTCCACTTCTCCCAGAGACAGACTGAAGGATGAACCTTCATTAAATGCAGACTATTTCTTGCTTACATAAGGCAAACAGAATTTCTTTCCAAATATTTCAGCTCTTGAAGGTATATTTAAACATTTGTGCTGACAGCAACACCAGAAAAGAACATCTCTTGGTATCAATCCCAGATGGGTGAGATCCTGACTCAGTACAGCAGGGTATTTTATGACTTCTAATTATGTTCCAGGGCAGATATTAGTGTCCACTTCTTAGACAGGATGTAGAGACAATTCATGCATCACCAAAATATAGACACATCAAGGGCACTGATGCACATTTTTCACAGCTCAAAGCTACAATTAATGAGCTCATACACTCAAACACAGAAATCTGGCGCCACACTCCTGAAATAATTTTGGATCTGTGTTGTTTTGGTGTGTTTGGGTTTTCTTTGGTGGATTTTTTTTTTTCCAGAAACCTGTAAATATTTTCAAGCAACATTTTCAAACTTCTGGTCTGTCAGGTACATTTGTGAAGAGCGTTAACACTGACTGGATCTGTTTGTTTGGCATCTGCTACACAATGCATATACACACGTGTATATATATATACGTGTCAAGAAAACAGTAGCACTGTGTACATATTTATTTACTTCAGTGAGTCTGTAGATTTTATAACGAGTGAGACTCTACTGAAATCAGTGTCAGATTAAAGTTCATCTCCTTGCCAGGTTAAGCCAGTATGTGCACCCTTTATGCCAGATAAATAATTGTTCCTTTATTCCAAAAACCTGTTACCCTGCAGCTGCTCCTACCCTAACCAGAATTTACTGAAACACTTCTCACTACTATTTAGTAGAAAGTTGCTTACAGTCTAGAATATTTTAAAATTTCATGCCTAAGCAGCATGATCTAAACCAAAGCAATTCCAGGTAAGCCAGGTATGGATTAAAAGTAAAAGAAATCAGCAAGTCTAGGTCATTTGCTTTCCAGAAACATGGGGAACAAGTAGCAAATTACAAGAAGATAAAATCTATTGCATAAAATTATTTCACTATATTAATTATTCATTGACACAGCAACAGAGAGCGGTGTGGTGCTTTCTAGATGAAGATATGTCTTTGTCACAAACTGTGTGCATTTTTGAAGGCATGAATTTCCTACCACAAATACCACCTTGGAGTGGAGACGGATGAGGTCCTGGCCTTTACACCATGTGGTAAACAGGAAAAGGAATGGAGGGCTGCTGGAAAGAGAGAGGAAAGGAGAAGGGCAGCCACACGGGAAGATGAAGGATTAGGTTTCTTGCCAAACACATGCTTCAGAGTATTCCTTCCTTCCTTCTGATCATGTGTTAGAGTGGACAAATGATTTTGTGAAGCAGCTTAACATGAAGACCACCACCACAAGACATATTTTAAGTTGAACTAAACAGCAGTGGCAACAACCAGCTTTTTTTCCCGTCAGCACAATGCCACTATGAGTGCTGTTGGAAAAGTCAATCCTCACTTAATTGTTAAGCCACTCCTGTCATAACAGTGTATTGAGAGGTGGGATGCTAAGACACCAGCAGAAGAAGCAGAAATAATGCCTCAAAGTGGAAATAATGCCTTTTGTGAGTCTAGCGATTCAACCTGGAGATCCCTATTCCTCTCAGCAGCTCTTACTGGCTTTGGAAATCTTTACAGACTGACTTCTGGTGACAGGATACATAGCACCCCCTCAGCTCATCAAATGAAGAGCCCCACATGCAGGAACAGCAAAGCAATGTGCCCACAAGTGTGCATGAAGAAGGGAAAGCTGTGGCCCTTGCACCCTGACTCGTTATCCATGGCATTTGTCCTGCAGCAAAGCCAGAAAAAGGAAAAGGAGAGCAGGCAGACAGTGAGATAACTGGTAGGATCACCCAGCTGATTGCCTCTGCAGTTTTGGGCTCTGAGTACCACGTGAAATGGGCCTGTGAATGTTAAGAAGACTCTTTTTAGGACAACTGTTTATTCCCATAGGGAACTGATTACGTGGTGTGGTCTGACTTCATCTGCTGCCATAAGATACTATTTTGGAGTTGACTGTAAATGGTGATGGTTGTGCTCTTACAGCCACAGAGGTCTGAAAACACAGGCAGGACAAGATTTAGTTGAAAGGAGAATTATATTTTATATTGCAACAGATAGATTAGGGAAAAAAATGAAAGAAGGGAAGATTTCAGGCACTCGAACCCTTCTTTAAGGCTTCTCTTTCATCCAACTCTATTCAGTTTCTTCTTTATTCATAGCAGAGTTTTACTCTCTGATCTATCATTTTCATGTGGATTCAATTAATACAATTGGTCACAAGATAAAAATGGGTGGGAAAGAGCGATGCTTTGTGCAGCTGACCTCATCTAGGCGAGAGACCAAGGGCCCAAAACTGCTGTATACTGAATCCCCAAAGCACCTCAAGAGATTATATGTAACCTGATGTAGTTAAAGATGTTCCTGCTCGTTGCAAAGGGTTGGACTAGATGACCTTTAAAGGTCTCTTCCAACACAAAATAGTCTATGATTCTAAGCTATGATTATTTTCAAGTGGCCTGAGGGAGAGGAATGACAAAATACTAAGTTCATTTTTATTAGTTTACTTTGGGGGCCCAATCCTTTTCCTTCTAACCGACTGGTTCATGCTCAACACAGTGTCCTCTTCATGAGAATTGTGCTTTTGCTTTGTTTCCCAAGCCTAGAACAAACAAAAGTTAGGCTATGGGATGCTGGAAAAGGTAGTCAGAGCAAACATTGGGAGACTCTTTTCCTTTCCTTATTCCCATTTCCCCATCAAATAGCACATGTCAGTACAAAATGCCAACACAAGCTGATGATGGGTTGTGCGGATGACAGCGGGGAGAACAGAGTCATGCTCTACCCCACCCATCTTGTCAACACAATGAAAATCACAATAATGCACGTGGCGAGGAGAGCTTGGTCTGTTTTGGTTGCAGGTTCCCTTTGTACAGATGAAAAGAACAATAGGGTGGCTGGAGGTGGTGGTTTATTCTGATTAAGTCACTCAGGCACTTGCTGAAAGGCAAAGCTCCCTTACAACATCAGAGTTAAGTATTTGTGCATCCTTTGACTGGTAAAACCAATATTCTAAAATATTTTTTATACTTTTCATAAACAATGGGGTTTTTTTTCATCAGGAATGAGAGAGAGAAATGTCTGTGGATGTCACTAGATGGTTATTACACTTTAAATACAAATATTTTTTTTAAATGTGTGTCTATAATTTTGTATATCCTAACATCTGCAAATTCATTTTGTACTTGTTAATTGTAACACCCACAGTATGATAAGTGTTTTATATTCATTCAATACAACATAGTCCCTTTCTCCAAGATATTCACCTGTAAATGTCATGCACCTGTGTAAGGAAACATCATAATACACTGGTGACAACAGTGCAGAAGTGCTGCTTATTTTGTTTTTCAGGATACACACATTTGTGTACTTGTGTACATTATTAAGTATAATCACGCCTGAATGTCGACAGATTGATCTTATATAAAATATTAATAGCACACTATGCTTTTTATTAGTCTATTATTGATATCTACAGGTGCTGTTTGTGGGAGCCTCCAGCTTATAGTGTATTTTCTGCCCTGTGCTGAAATTCTGTCAAGTTTACAGTACGTTACAAAATGAAGACATTAGAATCTGCCTCTCCTTAGCTTTTTTCCCCCCTATCATGTAGCAAATGTAAGCAAGCAGTTATCAGTACAGATTTTATGAGTACTACTTAATCCCATCTTCAGTTCCAAAATGTCTATAAGCAATTTAAAATGTTCTCCAAATTATCCTCACATGACCCAGTCATTAATATCAGGAGCTAAATATTCAAAACTCTAAAACTCATCTACATTTGTCAGGAAAAATAGAAAGTACTGCTTTTTTTTTTTTTTTTTTTTTTTTTTTTTTACGGTTATTCTTTTGGTTTCATTTAAGTTAACAAACTTTGCATCACATAGTAGCCAAGTAAAACCAGCTCATTCCACGAACAGAAACAATTCC